>NW_016917373.1:0-10720 GCF_001483705.2 Eufriesea mexicana
CCCAGATCTGATGGATTACGGTGATCTGCGGAGGGCTGATCCAGTCATCAAACAGCTTAAGCCGACGTTTAATTATAGTGACGTGCGCTATTTTCACTATTTTCAATTGTTAATCAGACTCAGTATACTCACTAAATACGCTTATATGTTTTGTATAGAAATTATAAGTATATTGTTTTAAAGAAAAGTCCCTTCTCTTTCAGGATAAATTGTCCACGAGCAATATGTTGACTTTCGGCGCGGGGTCCGTATCAGTGGCGATGCTACGGCGGACCGAACCAACATAGCGATAGGGCTAACGCCAGTGGAGTGGTGGACGAGACGATACTGGCCGCCTTGAGTGGACTTGTTCCGGATAACCTTGGAAGGGATCTCTCGGATGGCGGGATCCTCGGAAGGGACCTAAGACCCTTTGCTTATCTTGATCGTGTGAGTCGTCGGTTCACCTGAAAGAGAGACGGTAGCAACTGGGGCCGTGACATTCCGTGCCGAATCACCGTAGGGACCGGCGTCGGCACTACATAGGGTAGAACAGTGTTCACCGACGGAACGGCACTGGGCAGCGATCGACGAGGTGGGCGCGGAACCACCCGCGTCATCTTTTTACGCAAGAGGTTGGCGGAAAATCGCTCCTCGGCTGTGACCGATTGGGTCGGGCAAGTGGCATCTTTCACAGGGGGTGACGCGACACGCGGACATATCAGACAGGCTCGTGTTCGAGGTGTTCGTCCGCCAAGAACCACCTCACCACCCTCAGTCCGCGGGTCGTAAAGTTGGTGAGGCCACACACTCCCTAGACGAACTGTAGCTCAACACGAGAACAGTGGAAGGTATTTCGGGAGCCTGCCGATCCTACTGTACGACAACGCTCCCCTTTGCCCCGTCAGTATCCGACCGCAGTAACAGAAGCGGCACCGAAACTCAGCTACGAGAGGGCAGGTTACCGTGACGCGAAGTGGATGTCGTCATTCCATCATGATCCGTGCCAACGGTGATCTCACTGAAAATTTTGTAAAGATAGGGAGAGGAACAATCGGTGGCACTAGGTACAGAGGGAATGAGAATCCGTCGTAAAAGTTGAAAAAATTGGACTGTTGCGAATTGGATCGGTGGCTATTACAGAGCAGTGGTAGGATGAAAGCAAAGTGCAGAAAAGTTGTAATGTCCGATGAAGAATAGAAATTCTATGGGAGTTAAAAGTGAGTGAGAGTACTCTGGTGTCGAGTCTCGGGCAATCGGGGATTGACGAGTAGAAAATCGGATGTAAAATTTCCAAAATTGGGACTGTTTCGATGGATATTTGTAATTATTCAAGGCCATGGGTGGGGTTCCCGAAATCGAATCAAAAATATAACTTTTATGTCAGTATGGATTCGGACGTAACGTGAAGGATGGGCTGTTGTCGGATCCGAGTGGGATAAAACAGAGGAAAGAACGCAGCTCGTTTTCTGTATATAGTCGGCGTGTCCGGGATTATAAATAAATAAAGAACAATAGGTAGGGTAGGAAGAGAGAAAATAGAATAAAGCAAAAGTGTAAAATATGTACCAAAATAGAAAATAAAAACCCAACAATAACGAGCGAAGGAACACAAAAGTAAACAACCTCTTTGTTAAGGGAAATGAAAAAAAATAAATAGAGAACGTAGAAATATGTCTAGATAGCGGTGACAGGAGAAAGTGACAAGAGAGAGAACTACGTGCGAGTTTTAACTCTTTCGGTACGAAGGAGCTGGTCGCTTTTATACAATCGTCGTACGAAAAAGTTTTTCACAAGGGTGGTTGCACTGTACGGCATTGTAAGCCGCGAAAATGTGATTTGCGGTATTCATAGAAATCTCGAGCGTGATTGACACTAAACTTTTCATTCGAACCGTGACAGTCATCAGTGACGTTTTGTGGATGCCGCCAACAGGCGACGGTAGTAGCCAAGAAAATTTCATGGCCGCCGCCAATGGACCGCAGTAGTACCGAAAGGGTTAAGGGAGTAGGACAGTCTGACGTGCTTAAAAATTAGTTATAGTTAAACACACTAACTGCAAACTACGAGATATCTCATAGGTTTTCTAAAGTAAATATGCAGTTTAGCGGTTTTGCCCTAAACACGTCCGTTTTTTCTGGTTTTTTCACAAAAGGCTTTATTTGTGCCTCAATAAGGAATGTAGATCGGAGGAGCCTGAAAAAGTAATGTGCTTTTACTAATTTTTTGACAAAAAACAAAATTGTTAGAAACTACACAATGCGTGGATTGAACCCTCAGATTTTTGAACATGTTATAGAGGACGAGATTCTGAATAACTTTTATCTGAACAATAATTGTGGCTTGGCCTTAATTTCCGAGATATATGCAAAAATTGTTCACACTATCAAATTGTGTCCGCCTGTACGTGTGCCCTGGATCGGTTTCAAAGATCGCTTATCATTTCTTTTTACAAACAAACACCGGCGGACCTATATAACGGGTGATCAGTATGTTGCTTGACGCCCAGGAAGCTATGTTCATTCCCTAGACTCATTTTCAAACTCACGAACCCTCACACCACCCCAACCATCACTCGATCTAATCCTTAATAAAGACTTAATAAAGATTCGATTTTTGAATTTTTGCTTATATGGCCGGCCGTTTCACGGCGGTCGGGATATAAGTCTAATTGTAAACCATACCTACCCCAATTACTTGATTAAGCAAAACCCATCTTATTATTAACACTGAACGTACCGGTACTTTGCACCTACCTATTCTTACCATGAGGGGTCATTTGACTCCTTATGAAATAAATGTTGATTTTCAGAAATAAATTTCTAATCTATTAAAGGAAATAATTTACCACATAATTTTTCATTTCTAATAATGCAATCAAAAATATATTTTTATTTCTGTAATCAAAATAATCGGTTAAGTACATTTTTTACATGTGATTGGCGTCTCCTTCGTGCATTTCCCACAGACAAATCTTTCACAAATTGTACAATTTTGTGCTGTTTTATTTCCTGTGCACAACTTTATCTGACATTTTTTCCGTGCGGATTGTGGGTTATTGTTGCTCCTTGTTGATTCTTGTTGGTTTTCCGTTCCCTCTTCCTAAAAGTTATGGTACTCTGCTACGAGCTCGTCTGCTAATTGTGGCAGAGAGTGTTGCCTTCATATTTTCAAATCAGTTGTTTCCTGATTATCCATGCATTAGCTCCAGCGAAATCCAAGATATTAAAAGATACTTGTACGGGCCATCTATTGCATTTAGATTTGACGTTACATTTTTGCACCATTTGGTCAACCATATGGACGCCAAATTTAGTTTTATCATAATAAGTAATTGTGTTACGGACCTAATCCTGTGGTTCAGTTCGTTGTGGCAGGCACGATGTTGGGGTGTAAGGCCAACGTGTGAAATAGACGGGCGTGAAGGACCAAATGATTCGGCTGGCTTCCGCTCGGGGGTCCAACGCTTGGATGTTGCCACAAGATGCTGAGTTGAATGCTGAGTTGATTTGATTTTATAACAGATAGTTAATCCACGGGACTGATTACCTATAAAGCTGGTTGAGTGATGCAGACTGTCTGTGCAGACTGCGTGTTGTGACTGATTGATGTTGACTGACGAATTTGCTGATGGGTACTTAACAACTGACTGTTTGGTGGATACTGAAGAACTGACTGTGCGATGGCCAATCTTTCGAAGTCAAGGATTGAAGAAAGGGAAATGGATTCTCTCATTGGTGGTTGACAGGACCGAGGGTGGGCCCTCGGTTCGCGAATCTGTTGCCCCGAAAGAAGGGAGGAACGTCTTCCGCGACCAGGTCTGCTGGTGGAGGAAACCTCACCCTCAAAGGGGTTGATGACCCTTCTTGATGTGCCCGTTACTTTATGGCTTCGAAAGTCGTGACATCGTACACGGTCTGGTCCTTTCTTTTGCAAGTCTATTGTCAGACAAATCCTAAGTGCGGTTGTCTGCTTTCTAAATCAATGGCTAAAGAATGTCTCGTGTCCGGTGACCCGAGGGAAATATAGAACAGTTTGTAAAGTGGATTGAAAATGAAGAAAATAGACTTAAAATGAAACAGCAATTAGGATCTGGCTGTCAGATGACCGTAACGGGTATTCTAGGTCTGGGATTTGTCGCAAGATGGGACAACGCGTGTGACTTAATAATCTTAAACAGATTGTTTCGGGTGTTTTCTTCCTCTTGTTTTTGGTATTAAAGGATTTATGTTTAGTACTCGGTATCATAACTTTTTTTCTCGGTTTTGATTTATAAATTGTTAGCGTGCAGTCATTTGATTCTTATACAACTGTAGAAAAAAGCTTCATGTTATCTTTTGCCGTTTTCGCAAGTACGGGCAATTTTCTTCCGTTTGCACGTATTGTTCCGACTAATGTCGTCCCTTTTGCCAACAATTTATTATATATGCTATATGCTTTATTATATATCCTGTTATATATGCTCGTCTGCCTATCCTGCTTCTGTCGCTTGCCGGGGTTTGTTTATAGAAGGAAACGATAAGCGATCCTTTGAAGCCGAACTGACATGTCCACGGCACACGTACAGGCGAAGTAAATTTGGTAAATTTCAAGTTCCCCCGATTTATATTTCTTATTGAGGCACAAATAGAGCCTTTTGTGAAAAAACCGAAAAAAAGACGCGTTTAGGGCAAAGCCGCTAGACTGCATATTTATCGTTGTTTACTTGCCCAGGACACTTAGTACGAGTTATCGCGTCCCTTCGTTATATGCCATATTAAATGTGGTATAACTTGAATGAACAGAAAATATAATTATACAAAGTTTATTCAAAGAGTATAAACTATAAATAAAGTTTTTTGACACTTTGGCTGCCACGTTGGTCGTATATGACTGGCCACAGTTTCTCCTGTGACGCCACGGTGGTCATTGGTGACCGGAGCGCTTGAACTACTTGAACTACATCGAATGAAAATTGACAGTTAGTGCATTTCGAATATAACCGACAATTAGAAAATACTTTAAAATAAAAAGTATCTCATTGAACGATTAAAATTTTTATTAGAACATCAAAAACAGAACAAATATTGCATCTAGCGGTGCATTCCCGTGGCGTGCTGAGGGAAACATGTGATTTCGGCGTGCAGTCAAAGGGTTAATAATATAACATGATTAAATCACAGGGAAGAAAGCAATCGCACGATCAATATAAGCTTTTGTCACTTGTTTCAACGTATTACAAGTTATCTAAGACAACATTGAAAGAAACTGTCTCTCATTTAGCTCCTTGACGTCATCACTATGAAGTAATTTTTTTCAATATTGCTTCTCGGTGTGCGGGATTCCAGCATATCACTAAATGAAGTTAGTGATATGATAAACTTAAAAAGGAAGCTATAACATATCTTTATAACATATTCTTGAAACTATAACACATTCTCGAGGCATTGACGCTCGAATATTTTAATTTTTTTGAAAATTAACAAAGTGGCAGCTATTTATAGTTGATCCTCCGAATTTTTACGAAAAGTTTCTGTTTTTTTTTTGTGAATAACTTTTGAGAAAGTAAACAATTAAACAAAATCGTACGCCAATACTTTATAAATGTTATTATAAAGACATCTGCAAAATTTTATAGTAATTGATCGATCAGATCCCGAGATATCTTGCACACCGTTTTTAGAAACATAGTTTCAAGAAGAACACGTTTAAAGTTCTTTTCATACGTAATTTTCCATATATATCCTTAATTTTACGCTAATCATTCATTCCTAGCCCATACATATGACCATCTGCTTTGAATTTAGTATATTCCATAGCTATTAGACTAGATTTACGGGCAATTCGACCTTTTCTATGATTTTAAGACTAAAAATATGCCACAATAATATTCCTTTTTATTGAAATCAGTGAAATCTTCGATACTTTTTAAAAACTCGGGTATGTTACTTAGATATTTTTTTTGTGTATCAATTTGAAAAATGCTTAATTTTGTGGTAAAAATTTACGAAACAGGTTTACATTCTAACAAAGTGCACAATTTTCTTTGGAGCGGAAGAGGTACCTCGATCAGATTCTGAGAAATTTAAGGCAGAAGGTAAGTGTCATATTTGTAATTATTTATTTCCTCCAACAAATCTAGTTCTTCTGTGCTTTATAACAAGCTTAGCATGCACCAGATAGGCTTATTAATCTGACGAAACAATTTTCTGTGGAAAGCCATCAGACTTCCGTGTATAGGATATATCCAATATTCTGTTCTTTGCAATCAAAGGACAAGTTTTCTAAAAAGTCAATCATTCTTGTTATGAGATTTAATTTTATTTATTTATATCATTAAAATGGAGGCTAATTTTTTTACAAGTAAACGATGGCGAAGTACGATGCAATGAGCTGTAAAAGTCGAAGGAAATTTCGTTTTCAAATGATCCATTATGTTTGCAACCATGCCTGGAGCACCATCAGGTTTTCCATAAACCGAGATCGTGCAACATTAATAATGCTTAATCCAGTAATGTCAGTTTCTGTTGCCATTAATCGTTTCAACGTCAAATCACATTTTATCGCTTCTTCTGTGAATTGTGTCATTACTCAATAGCTATATCTTTAGCACGTTAACTGATTCTTAATGAAGTAGACAGTTTCAAAACAATTTCTGAAGCAGGTCGTATGACATTTTCAGAGCGTATTGCCGAACTTCCAGGTTTTTGTAGCTATTAATGCAATTTCGTGAGGGAGCAATAAATCTGTCTACATTTTTTCTGCACATCTTTTAGATAAAGATGTTACAGTGTTCCTTCGGTGAAGTTTCAATTTAAAATCCCCCAAATTATCAATGGGTTTGTTCCTGTGGTTCGAGTGTTTTCTTTTTATGTGCTGTGCAAATTTTTCTGACTTGAAAAAAGAATTTCTGCATACCCCGGGCTCCTGCGGCGGGTGATCGTCACCCTCTTCCGGCGGGGGCGGCGGAGGGGTGCAGCCGGTTGCAATGCGATCCGACCTGGTTGGATGGTCCGACGAGCTGGAGGTGTCGCACGAGGAGTTCGGCCGAGCGGTCGCTAGGATGGGGAGAGGAGCACCGCCCCTGGACCGGACAGCATTCCGGGCCGAGCCTTTGCACTGGCTCTGGAGGCGCGGGGCGACCGGGTGCGGTGGCTGTTCGACGGCTGTCCCAGGACCGGTCGCTTCCCGGTACGTTGGAAGAGAGCGAGGGTCGTGCTGATCCTCAAACCGGGGACACCGCCAGACTCTCCGAAGACATACCGGCCGATATGTCTGCTCTACGAGGCGGGCAAGCTGTTCGAGCGCGTTCTAGCTGCCCGTCTCTGAGAACGTTTATCGGACGCGGGTCCCGATCTCTGCGACAGCCAATTCGGATTCCGGCAGGGTCGGTCGACGATCATCGCGATTAAGCGCGTTCGTACCCTATCGGGGACTGCCGTGGATCGGGGCGGGGTGGTGCTGGTGGTGGGCGTCGATATCGCCAACGCCTTCAACACCCAGCCCGGGGCCGCCATCCGGTGCGCCCTGGTGTATCATCGGGTTCCCTGATACTTGATGGCGGTGATCAGCGACTACTTGGCAGAGCGTACGATCCAGTATCCCGGACGATACTCGACCGTCGCGCGAGCGACGAACTACGGGGTTCCACAGGGATCGGTACTCGGGCCGATCCTCTGGGACCTCGCGTACGACGCCGTGTTGCGTACTCCCCTCTCCCGTGGCCTGAGCCCGACGTGTTACGCGGACGACACGCTGGTGATGGCCGCGGGGTCGAGCTGGGAAGAGGCCACGCTGGGCGCCGAAAGCGGCATCTCCCCCGAGAAGACCGAGGCAATGTGGTCCCGTATGCGCGTGGGGATTGTTCTGGTCGAGGCTCGGGACCGGATGAAATATTTCGATCTCGTCCTCGATAGCCACTGGAGGTTCTACGAGCATTTTCTCGCGCTGGAACCACGCCTGGAAGGGGCAGCGGGGGCGCTGTGTCGCTTGTTCCTCAACCTGTGCGGGCCAGACGGGAGGGTGCGCCGTCTCTACACGGGAGTCCGATCTGGGCGAACGACATGGTCGCTAGTCCGTGCAGGCGGGCGATTCTCCGGCGAGTCGCTCGCAGGATGGCGATCAGGGTCGTGCACGGTTACCGCACGATTTCCCACAAGGCGGCGACGGTCTTGGCGGTTGTTCCGTCGTTTGACCTGCTAGCGGCGGGGGTGGCGCTTATCTACGGACTCCTCTATCGGGGTGGCGACGGGGCTCCAGAAGAATGGGCCGTTTCGTTGAGGCGAAGTGTCCGACGGTCCGTGGTGACCGTCTGGCGAGCTCGGCTGAGGGTGTCGAGCAGCCGGCTGCACCGGTCGGTCGAGGCTGTGCTCCCTATGTTGGATGCATGGGCGCACAGTGGCAGCCGGCACACGTTCCGCCTGACGCAGAGGCTAACCGGGCACGGGTGCTTCGGGGAGTATCTGTGTCGTATCGGGCGCGAACGTGATACGCGGTGTCATCACAGTAGGGAAGGGCGGGACACGGCGCAGCGCACGCTGGAGGAATGTCCGGCGTGGGCTCGCGACCGCCGGGTCCTGTGTCGCGAGGTGGGTCGGTACCTCGCTCCCTCCGTCGTCGGTTCGCTGATGACGGTGAGCGTAGGTGCGGGGCGTGCGGTGGCCTCCTTCTGCGAGGCGGTTATGTTATGGAAGGAGGCTGCGAGCGCGGCACCGTTTGGTACCGCGCGCCCAGTCGGATGGGTTAACGCGTTAGCCCTACGCCTTCGCGAGCGACACTGTACCTATGGCCGGGGGTCCGTCTCTCTCCCCCGTTGTAATCTAGGTCATGGCGACCACGGGTAGGCGGTGGGGGCCCGTCTATTCGAGTGACCGTAGTCCAGGCGCGCGGCGCCGCGTGGCGGCGCGTGGCTTCCGCAGGGTATGCGTGCGTATCGGGTGAGCAGGTGTGCGTGTGTGTGCATGGAAACGACCCGTCTCGCACGCATGGAAATGGATGGCCGAGGTGCGAGTTCCCGTCGCGCCAGGAGAGAACTAAGGTTGCGTCGCGGGGACGCCCTGGCAATTGCGTCGCCGCGAAGGCCAGGGCGCTCCGATATGCGATGGGCTGGCCGTCATGGGGGTTTTTGTGGGTATGAATCCCACATAACCCCTCCCCCTCCCCTAGGAGGGCCGGGTATCTTCGGAAGATTTACCCCACGTTAAGCTAAAAAAAAAGGGGGTCTGGCGGCTGTCCACTATCAGCGTGCGACCGGCCGCACAAAAGAGGTAAGGAATACCATCAGCGATAAGGGGGACCCAGTTGTTACGCGAAAAATTGATGAAAGAATTTTTTCTTTTTAACACGTTCCTTGTTAGACCGTTCTTTGAAGACTTTCCGTTCAGGCTGCGTGGGGCGTATACGCCCCACGCTTTACAGTTGTATCGTTTTGTTTCTGACGTATGCCTTACAATGATTAAAATAGTGCAAAAATCATAATTATCAAGGAAAGGGTGTATAGTTTAAGATGCATAACAACAAACCAATAAATTTATTTTTCTAGGAATTAGTTTAACAAATACCTGGCTGAACATTATCAAGCGAGTTGCATCCTCACATATCATTTTCTTTATCATGCCTATATTAGTTTAAAATAAAACATTTTAATTGAAATCAAATTTGTATACAATTGCAAAGGGATGTTACGGTGAACGTTGTTAAAACATGGCAAACATAAGTGTGGTTCATCTACACAACTATCGCAGAATGTTGCAACTTTTACAGTACAGTTTCTTGCCGATTGGGAACCTAAATTTTTAACATTTTCTTCGTAACATATTTTATAGTTAAAATAAGTTGCGGTAAAAGATTCACTATCAAGCCGCGTGGGGCGTATACGCTCCACGATCAAATGAACGCATCAGCAATAGTATTAAGATGCCCATAATTCACTGCATAATGAATTTTTTAACAATTTTTTATTTTGCAATGATAATACCAAATGGCTTGAACGGAAAGTTCAGCGTGGGACGTATACGCCTCACGCGGCAGGGAACGTGTTAATTATAAAACAGGTTTATTTAATTAACATATCACACTAGATTCTTCTCAACTCTGACCGCATTCCTCTATTCTCGACTACGCACCATCTATATGCCTCGCGCCCTTGCATCACTATTTAAAACCAGGTCTATCTCATTCTATACACATGCTTTCTCTCTCAATCATTCTACAGACATTCCGATAAAAGAATTTGCCGCCATCATTTGTTTCTTCCGCGCCAAACACCCGAGTCGAATCCGGTCTTGTATACCCCGCTGTTATCACCTGACGTTAATGTGGGGCAATCCTTATCTATTCATTACACCAGTGACCAAATCGATGATGCCATCGCCATGACATCACGTAAGAACAAGGAATTAAATACGGGGCACGGGCCTCCGCGCAGGCAGTCCTGGAGTCTCCAGTCGTTAGTCTTTAGTCAGTCAGTTGTTATTTTGTACTACAAGAAGAATAAATCTCCATTGCCTTAAAGCATGTCTGAAGAGCAAATTTCTTAAAACCTCCTCCCAACTCGCAACCATCGCCAAAGAACTAGTCGACCGCCGGCCCTAGACAGCAGATCACAACAGCGGAGAACACCCGGAATCCGGACCTCCGGCAAATCATTCACCAACCAACCCGGATTTCAAGAGGTACAGTCCAACGTCTCCGAAGTAGAATCGCCGACTCGGGGGTACCAATGCCCTCCAATACCTCCGGCGACCTCGTGAATATCGGTCCA
>NW_016917374.1:0-7482 GCF_001483705.2 Eufriesea mexicana
CGCAGAAATACACCGAATAGCACCGTACAGCAAAAAAGCTGAAGTCATCCTACCCAAACTAAGGAAAACCCTCAACACCAGAGCGTAACCTGACCCAACATAACGTGCCAAGGACACTATAACTGGCACTCCCAGAGACAAGCTGAAAATATTAGAGCACAGTAGGTCCCACAAGTCCACCTTATAGCCTACTATAGCACTAAAGTCACAGCTAACCTCTTCTAACATAGCCTACTGTAACATCACAAAACGCAGTCTAACTGAACCTAACGTGCCGTGACCACTATTGCTGGCCACCCCAGAGCATGGCAAAACGTATTAGTGGAGAGTAGAACGCAGCGATCCATAGAATCGCAGTGTATATCAGAAAAGTCAAAGCTACCCATACCTAATACAAACTAACAGAGCACTTCCAGACGCAGCATATCTCAATCTATCGTGCCGATACCGCTATTGCTGCCCTCCGCAGAGCCCACCAGGGCAGACTAGGGCACAGTGCAGCGGAGAAATCCACCAAATAGCAGTGTGCCGCACAAAAGGGAAAGATATCCTACCCAAACTTGGAATAACCCAACCAAACCGAGCGTAACCTGGCAGAGCATAACGTGCCGAGGCCACGACTGCTGGCGTTCCAGTAGCCCGGCTGAAAACATTAGAACTCCATAGGGCGCAGAAGTCCAACGAACAGAATACTATAGCTCTAAAGTGAAACCTACCCTCTCCTAAAGTATCCAATCGTAACGTTACAAAACGCAATCTAACTTGACCTAACATGCCGCGACGGCTATTGCTGGCATCCCCAGAGCGAAGCAGAACAGTTTAGTGGGGAGTAGAGCATAGAAATCCATAGAATCGCAGAGTATATCAGAAAAGTCAAAGCTACCCAAACCTAACCCAAACAAGCAGAACAAATCCGAACATAGCACAACTCAACCTGACGTGCCGAGACTGAAATTGCTTACCTCCCTTGAGCCAGGCAGGAAATACTAGAGCACAGTAGAGCGCAGAAATCCATCGAAAAGCAGTGTACAGCACAGTAGTAGAGCTATCATAGCCAAATTTAACCTATCCCATCCTATCCGAACGTAACCTGGCCCATCAGAACTTGCCGAGACAGCTATTGCTGGCCTTCTCGCAGCCAAGCTGAAAAGATTAAAGCACTTTAAGTCGCAGAAATCCACCTAGTAGCAGACTATGTCACTAAAGTCAAAGATATCCTCTCCTAACCTAGGCAATAATAACGTAACCAAACGTAACCTAACCCAACCTAACGTACCGCGACCGCTACTGCAGTCCGCCCCAGAGCCCAGCAGAACACATTAGTGGAGAGAAGAACGCAGGAATCCATTGAATCGCAGTGTATATCAGAAAAGGCAAAGCCACACAAGCCTCACCCAAACAAACAGAACAAAGCCAGGCATAGCCTAACTAAACCTAACCGTGACCGCTGTTGCTGCCCTCCCCAGAGCCAAGCAGGACATCTTAGGGCACAGTAGAACGCAGAGGTCTACCGAATATCAGTTGACAGCACAAAAATTAAATCTATCCAGACCATACTTAGTCTAACCCAACATAACAGGACGTAACCTGACCCAACCTAACGTGTTGTAACCACTGCTGCAGGCCTTCACAGGTCCAAGCAGCGCACGTTAGTAGAGATTGGGACGCAGCAATCCATAGAATCGCAGTGTACAACGGAAAAGTCAAAGCAATCCAAGCCTAACTCAAACAAATTGAAAGTAGCCAAACATGGCCTAACTCAAGCTAACGTGTCGAGACCGCTATTGCTGCCCTCGCCAGAGCTAACCAGGACATACTACAGCACAGAAGAGCGCAGAACTGCACGGAACATAAGTGTGCAGGACGAAAGTTAAGCCGCCCTGACCAAACTCAGACTGACCCAACCTAACCAAACGTAACCTGAACCAGCGTTACGTGCTGAGACCACTGTTGCTGGCCTCTCCAGAACCAAGCAGAACACAATAGTGGGCAGTAGAACGCAGGGATCCATATAATCGCAATGTATATCTGAAAAGTCAAAGCTACCCTAACCTAACCCAAACCAAGCGGACATATCCAAACATAGCCTAACTCAGTCTGACGAGCCGAGACCGTCATTGCTGCACTCTCAAGAGCCAAGCAGGGCATACTAGAGCACAGTTCAGGGCAGAAATCCACAGAATGGATGTGTACAGCACAAGATATGAAGCTATCCTACCCAAACATAGCCTAACCCAAGCTAACCGAACGTAACCTGACACAATGTAGCGTGCCGAGACCACTGTTGCTGGCCTTGCCAGAGCCAAGCTGAAAATATTAGAGCGCTGTAGGGCGCCCAAATCCTCCTAATTGCAGACAATGGCGCTAAAGTCATAGTTATCCTCAACTAACCTGATCAAACTTAACACAACCTATCGGAACCTAACTGAACCTAACGTGCCGCGACAGCTATTGCTGGCCTCCCCAGAGTCAAGCGGAACACGATTGTGGAGAGTAGAACGTAGAAAACCATATAATCGCGGTGCATATCCGAAAGGTCAGAGTCACCCAAACCAAACCCAAACAACTGAACATTGCCAAACATATCCTAGCCCTACCTAACGTGCCGAGACCGCTAGTGTTGCCATCCCAAGCGCCAAGCTGGACACACTAGAGCACGGCAGGGTGCTGAAATCCACCGACTAGCAGTGTATAGCACAAAAGGTAAATCTATTCTTTCCAAACTTAGCCTGAACCAACATAATCGATTGTAACATGCAACAATGCAACGTGCAGAGGCCACTATTGTTGGCCTTCCCAGCGCCAATCAGAAGCCACTAGAGTACTGTATGGCGCAGGAATTCATCTAATAGCAGATGATACCGCTAAAGTCAAAGCTATCCCCTCCTAACATAACCAAACGTAACATAACCAAACGTAACGTAACTCAACCTATCGTGCCGCGACCACTATATTTGGCCTCCACGGAGCTAGGCAGAACACATTAGCAGAGAGTAGAACGCAGAAATGCATATAATCACAGTGTACATCAGAAAAGACGAAGCTACCCAGACGTGACCGAAACCAACAGAACATAACCGAACGAAGCATAAATTAACATTACGTGCCGAGACCGCCATTGCTGCCCTTCCCCAGAGCCAAGCTGGACATACTAGATCACTGTAGCGCACACATATCCTCCGCGTAGCAGTGTACAGTACAAAAGTAAAAGCTAACCTGACCAAACATAGCCAGACCCAACGTAATCGAACGTAGCGGGTCTGACCATAACGAGCCGAGGCCACTATTTCTGGCCTTGCCAGAGCCAAGCTGAAAATATTAGAGCACTGAAGAGCGCACAAATCCACTCAAAAGCTGCGTACAGCGCAAAAGTCGAAGATATCCTGACCAATCATTGCCTTACCCATCCTATCGAACTGAACTTGACACAACATAAGGAGCCGAGACCGCAGCTGCTGGCCTTCCAGAGCCAAGCTGGGAATATTAAGACACTGTGGAGAGCAGAAATCCACCCTATGGCAGACAATGCACAAAGTCGAAGCCATCCTCTCGTAACCTAACCAACCGTAACATAGGCAAACCTATCCCAACACGACCTAACGTGCCGCGACCACTATTGCTAGCCTAGCCAGAGTCAAGAGGAACATATTGGTGGAAAGTAGAACGCAGATATCCGATAACCGCAGTGCACATCGGAATAGTCAGTCTTAACCAAGCCTAACCCAAACCAAAAGAACATCACCAAACATAGCCTAACTCATCCTATCGTGCGGAGACCGCCATTGCAGCCCTTCCGAGAGTGAAGCATGACATACTAGGGTACAGTAGAGCGCAGAAGTCCGCCGAATAGCTGAGTACAGCACAAAAGTTAAAGCTACACTGACAAAACTTAAACTAACCCAACGTAACCGAACGTATCTTGACTCAACATATGGAGAAGAGACCTCTGTTGCTGACATTCAGAGAGTCAAGCTGAAAATGTTAAAGCACTGTATGGGGCAGAAGTCCACCTAATATCAGACAGTAGCAATAAAGTCATGGCTATCCTCCCCAAACCAAACCAACCTTAGCATAACCAAACGTAACGTAGCTCAACCTAACGTGCCGAGACTGGTATAGTCGCCCCCGGGCCCCTACCAGAGCCATGCTGGATATATTAGAGCACGGCATAGCGCGTAAATCCAACGCATTGCATTGCATAGAGCAAAAGTCAGACGTATAATGACAGAACTTGGCCTCACCTAATATACACAAACGTAGTGTCACTAAACATAAAGTGACGAGACCACTATCACTGGACACCCGAGAGCCAAGCAGAGCATATTACAGCATATTATAGCGCTGAAATCCGGGGAATAGCAGTCTATAGCACAAAAGTCAAAGTGGATTCTCCTAAGCTAGCCAAACGTAACGCATGCAAACGTATTCTAACTCAACCTAACATGGCGGGACCACTTTAGCCGGCCTCCACTGAGACAAGCAGAATGTACTAGGGCACAGTAGTTAACAGAGATACACCGCATTGCAATGAATAGCACAGAAGCCGTTATTATCCTGACCAAACCTGTCTTAATCTAGCCTAATCAAACGCAGCATGACGCAACATGACGTGCCGCGACCAATGTTCCAGGCCTCCCCGGGTTAAAGCAGAATGCATTAGAGCACAGTAGGTCACAGAAGTCCACCGAATAGCAGTGTAAGGTACAAAAATCAATGCAGCATATCCTAACCTAGTTAAACGTGACATGCCCAATCGTGTCATAAGTAAACCTAACTTGACGAGATCACCATTGCTCGCCTCCACAGGGACAAGAAGAATGTACCAGAGCACAGTATGGCGCAGAAATCCACCTCAACGCAGTGAATATCACAAAAGACGAATATACCGTAAGCTAATCTGACACAACCTAACACAGCCAAGCGTAGCATAGCCCACAGCATCGCGCCGCGACCACAGCACCTGGCCTCCCCAGGGACAAGCAGCAAGTAGTAGAGCACAATCGATCACAGAATTTCACCGAATAACACTGAATAGCACGAAAGTCGAAGATATCCTAACCAAACTAGCCTAACGTTATCTTACCAATCGCAACAAAACGCAACCTTACGTGCCACGGCCACTGTTGCTCTCCTCCCGAGGGATGAGCAGAGTATAATAGATCAACGTAGAGCATAGGAATCCACCGAAAAGCAGTGTATATCAGCAAACTTGAAGATATCCTAACCCAAATTGACCTAACATAACGTCACCGAACGTAGAATAGTTCAACATAACCTGCCGCTACCGCTGCTCCGGGCATCCCCTGCACCAAGCAGAATGTAGGAGACCAAGTAGATCTCAGATATCCACCTAATAGCAGCGTATAGCACAAAAGTCAAAGAAATCCTAACCGTACCTTCCTAACGAAACATAACGAAACGTAACATAACTCAGACTATCGTGCCGAGGCCACCATTGCTGGCCACCCAAGAGGTAATCACAGCGTATTATGGCACATTAGAGCGATGAAATCCGTGGAATAGCAGTGTATAGCACAAAAATCGAAATAGGCTCTTCGAACCTAGACAAACGCAACGTATACAAACGTAACCTAGCACAACCTAACATGACGATACCACTACTGCTGGCATCCACAGAGACGGGCAAAATGTACTGGTGCACAGCAGTGCGCAGAAATCAACCGCATTTCAGAGAACAGCACAAAAGCCATAGATAACCTAGCATAACCTGATCTAACCTATCTTAACCAAACGTAGCATAACTCAACATATCGTGCCGCGACCACTGCTCCTAAACTCTTCATAGCCTAGCAGAATACAGTAGAGCACAGTAGAGCACAGAAATCCACCGAATGGCAGTGTATAGCACGAAAGTCAAAGCTACCCTTACCAAACATAGCATAACCTTACCAAACCAAACGTGGCCTACATCAACCCAACGAGACGCGGCCGCTATTGCTCGACTCCATAGAGTCGAGCAGAGTATAGCAGAGCAATGTAGAGCACAGAAATCCGCCGTGTAGCAGCATACAGCACAAAATTCGAGGATAACGCAACCTAACCTGGCATAACCAAACCTAACAAAACCTAGTCTATCTCAAGGTAACGTGCAGCGACCGTTATTGACGGCCTTCGTAGAGACAAGCAGGGCATATTGGAACACATTAGAGTCCAGAAATCCACCGAATAGCAGTGTATATCAGAAATGTCAAAGTGGCCCAAAGCCAACTTTTCCAAGTATTGCCTAACATGTGCAAACCAATCGTAACATAACAGAAACCAACCTTCACTACAACTATTGCTCGCCTCCCCAGGGACGAGCAGAATATAGTAGATCAATGCAGAGCGCAGACATTCACTGAATACCAGTGTATCGCATATAAGTAGAAGATATCGTAGCCTAACCAGACCTAACCTAACCTAACACAACGCAACATATCTCAACTTCACGTGCCGCGACCACTGCTCCTGGCCTCCCCATAGCGAAGCTGCATGTAGTAGAGCACAGTAGATCACAGAAATCAACAGAAAAGCAGTGTGCGGCACGAATGTCCAAGTTGCCTATCCTAACCTAGCTAAACGTAGCATACCCAAGCGCAGCCTAGGCCAAACTAACATGACGAGGCCACTATTGCGAGCCCCCACAGGCACAAGCAGGCTGTACTAGTGCACTGTAGTGCGCGGAAATTCACCGATGTGCAGTGAATAGCGCAATAGCCAAAGGTACCCTAACGTATCATAACATAATCCAGCCCATCCTAACGCAGCAAAACCCAGCATGACGTGCCGTGACGACTGCTGCTGACCTCCCCGGGGAAAAGCAGAGTGCAGTATAGCGTAGTAGATCACAGAAATTCACCGAAAGGCAGTGTAAAGCACAAAGGTCAATGTAGCCCACCCTAACCTAGCCAAACGCGACATGTCCAAACGTAGCATAACTCAACCTGACTTGACGAGACCACTACTGCTGGCCTACAGAGAGACAAGCAGAATGTAGTAGAGCACAGTAGATCACAGAAGTACACCGAGCAACACTGCATTGCACGAAAGTCGTAGCCATTCTGACCAAACCAGCCTAACCTGACCAAACTAACCATGATATATCACAAACTAACAGTGCCACGGCCACCATTGCTTGCGTCCCAAGAGCCGAGCAGTGTGCACTACTGCAATGTAGAACGTACAACCCCACCGAATAGCAGTGTATAACACAAAAGTTGAAGGTATCATAACCAAACCTGACCCAAACTGGCCTAACAGAATGTAGCATAGCCCATCAGGACGTGCTGGCGACCAGGGCTACTGGCACCCACAGATCGAAGCAGAATGTAGCAGATCACTGTAGACTGCAGAGATCCACCTAATAGCAGTGTATAATACGAAAGTCTCAGCTACCCTGGCCCTAGTTTGCCTAACCAAGCATAGCAAAGCGGAACATATCACAACATGAACTACCACGACCAATACTGCTCACCCCCCCCC
>NW_016917374.1:7603-10300 GCF_001483705.2 Eufriesea mexicana
CAACCCCAGGTTCGTGCAGAGTATAGCAGAGCAATGTAGAGCGCAGCAAACTTCCGAGAAGCAGTTTATATCACAAAAGTCAAGGAAATCGTAATCGAGCTATCCTAACCTAACCTAATCTAAAGAAAAGCGTCATTACTCAATCTAACGTGCCGAGACCACTATTTCTGGCCACGCCAGACCCAAGCAGAGTATACCACAGAACATTAGAGCACAGAAACCGACCGAACAGCGGTGTATACCACAAAAGTCAAAGATACCCTCTCCTAATGTATCCAATCTGGACATATCCAGGCGGAGCATAACCCAACCTAGCGTATCCCGACAACATTTGTTGTCCTCCCAAGAGTAGAGCAGATCTTACTAGGAGACAGTACTGCGCAGAAGTCCATAGAATCGCAGTGTATATCTCAAAAGTCATATCTGTCCAGACCAAGCCCAAGATAACGTATCCTAACCAAACATAGCCTACATTAACGTAACGTGCCGCAGTCGCTATTTATGGCTTCCCCAGGGCTGAGCAGAATGTAGTAGAGCGTAGTCGAGCCCAGATGTGCACCGAACAACAGCGTATAACACGAAAGACAAAGCTACCCGCACAGAAATAAGCCCAAACAAAACTAAACAAACGTAACCTATCTCAGTCTAACGTGCTGATGCCAATATTGCTGGCATTCCCAGGGCTACGCATAATATAATAGAGCAGAAGGCAGCGCAGAAATAACACGAACAGCAGAGTATAGCACGAGAGTTTAAGTTAACCTGAACGAGCTTAACCAAACCTAATCCAACGAAACGTAACCTAACTCAACCTAATATGACGAGACAACTATTGCTGGCCTCCAAAGACACAGGTATAAAATATTAGAACTCAGTAGAACGCAGTAATCCGCGGATAGGGGTGCATAGCGCAAAAGTCTAAGATATCATATCCTAACCACCCAAACCTTATGTGACCGAATGTAGCATGCCTCGACCTAATGTGCCGAGGCCACTACTTCTGGCCTGCACAGATCCAAGTAGAATATACTAGAGCACAGCAGAGCGCAGTTATACGCCACGTAGCAGTGTATAACACTAGAATCAGACATAACCTGACCAAACGCGATCTTACTTAACCTACCTAAACGTAGTGTAGCCAAGCATGACGTGACGAGACCATTATGTCTGGCGCTCCCAGAGCCAAGCAGAGCATATTAGTGCACATTAGAGCGCAGAAATCCACCGCACTGTAGTATAAGGCGCAAACGCGGCAAATATTCTAACCTAACCATACCTTACCTGACATAACCTAACGTAGCATAGCTCAAAGTGACGTGCCGCGACCACTGCTCCTGGCCTCGGCAGAGCCAAGCAGAATGCAGTAGATCGAATAGGATCAGAGGGACTCAAGGGATAGCAGTGAAAAGCACAAAAGTCAAAGTAGCCTATCCTAACCTAACCAAGCGTAACATATCCAAACGTAGCATAACTCAACCGGACTTGGCGAGGCAACTATTGCTTTCCTCCACAGAGACAAGTAGAGTATACTCGAGCACAGCAGTTCGCAGGAATCCTCCGCAATTCAGCGAGAAGCACAATCGTCGAAGGTATCCTAACATAACCCGACCAAACCTAACCAATCCGAACGTAGGGTAACCCAGGCGAGCGTGCTGCGATCACTGCTACCGGACTCCACAGAGCAAAGCAGAATGCAGTAGAGCACAATAGATCACAGGAACCCGACCGATAATAGTGTACAGCGCGAAAGACGTAGCTATCCTATGCAAACTTATCCAAACCTAACTTAACAAAACGTAACCTAGCACAACCTAACATGTCGAGACCACTATTGCCGGCCTCCACAGACACAGGCATAAAATATTAGAAGACAGTATAGCGCAGAAGTCGGAGGATAGCAGTGTATAGCACAGATGTCTAAACTATCCTGGCCTAACCTCACCAAACGTAACACAGCCAAACGTGGCATAGCTCTACGTAACGAGCCGAGAACACTATTGCTGGCCTCCCCAGGGCCAAGCAGAATATACCAGGGCACAGCAGAGCGCGGAAATCCACCGCATTGGAGTGCACATCAAAAAATTCAAACATATCCTGACATAACCTGAGCTTACCTTACCCAACCAAACGTACTGTACCTAAACATAACGTGACGAGAACGACATTGCTGGCATCCCCAGTGCCAGGCAGAGAGCACTACAGGACATAAGAGCGCGGAGATGCTCCGAATAGTAGTGAGTAGCACAGAAGTCAAAGTAATCGACTTTAACATAGCCAAACGTAATACACCCAAAAGAAGCCTAAATCAATTTAACATGACTCGACCGCAATTGCTGGCCTCCACAAGGACAAGCAGAACGTACTAGAACAAATTATTGCGCAGGAATCCACTGCACTGCAGTGAGTAGCACAAAGGCCGTAGATATTCTAACCTATCCTGGCGTAACCTAACCAAACCGAACGTAGCATAACTCAAAAGGACATGCCGTGACCACAGCTCATTGCCTCCACAGCGACAAGCAGAATGCGGTAGAGCGAAGAGGATCACAGGGACCAAAGGGATGGCAGTGTAAAGCACAAGAGTCGAAGTAGCCTGTCCTAACCCAGCCAAACCTAACAGACGCAATCGTAACCTAACGCAACCTAAAATGGCCAGAGAACTATTCCTGACCGCGTCAGAGACAAGTAGAGTATACT
>NW_016917374.1:10625-26489 GCF_001483705.2 Eufriesea mexicana
AGCCAAGGAGAAAGTATGTGAACGCAGTAGTGCGCAGGAATAGGCGGATAGCAGTCTATAGCACAAAAGCCTGAACTACCCTATACTAACGTCACCAAACCTAACACGAGCGAACGTAGCATAGCTCAACCTTACGTGCCGAGAAAACTATCGCTAGCATCCCCAGATCAAAGTAGAATATACTATAGCACAGCAGAGCGCAGAAACCCACCACACTGCAGTGTAGAGCGCAAGAGACAGTCGTGCACGGACATAACCTGACCCTACTTAACCTACCCAAACGTAGTGTAACTAAGGGTGACGTGCTGACACCTGTATCGCTGCCCCCCACCCAGAGCCAAGCAGAAAATATGAGAGCGCAGTAGAGTGCAGGAATCCGCGGATATCAGTGTATAGCCCAAAGGCCAAAACTACCCTATCCTAACCTCACCAAACTTAACATAACCGGACGTAGCATTTCTCAGCCTTTCGTGCCGAGGCCAGTGTTGCTGGCGTCACAGAGCCAAGCAGAAAACACTGGAGAAGATCAGAGCGCAGAAATAAATCGCATCGGTGTGTGCAGCACAAAAGTGAAACATATCCTGACCTAACTTGTCCGAACCAAACATATCCAAATATAGTGTAACACAATATAACGTGCCGAGGCCAATATTGCTGGCCTCCCAGAGCCAGGCAGAGCAAGTAAGGGCGCATTAGAGCGCAGAAATTTCCCGAATAGTAGGGAACAGCTCAAAAGTCAATGTAGCCAATCCCAACCTAGCCAAGCGTAACACATCCGAACGTAACCAAACTCAACCCAACATGACGTGAACTCTATTGCTGACCTCAACGGAGACAAGCAGAGTATACTAGAGCACAGTTGTGCGCAGAAATCCACCGCATTTCATTGTATAGTACAAAAGTCTGACCTTACCTAACCTACTCAAACGTAGAGCAACTGGAAACAATGTGACGAGACAATCCTTGATGTCCTCCCCAGACTAAGGCAGAGCACATTTCAGCACATTAGAGCCCAGAAATCATTAGAATAGATGTGTATAGCACAGAAGTTAAAGTAGCCTGTCCTAACCTAACCAAACGTAACATATCCAAACATAGCCTAACTTAAACTAACATGACGATACATCTGTTGCGGATCTCGACAGTGTTAGGCATAGGATATTAGAGCACAAAAGCGCGCAGAAGCCCACCGCGATGCAGTGAATGTCACAAAAGTCGAGGATATCCGAACATAACCTGGCCTATCCTAACATAACCAAACGTATCGTAACCCAAAATAACGTGCCGCGACCACAGCTCCTGGCCCCCCAGAGACGAGCAGAATGTAACAGAGCACAGTAGATCTCAGAAATCCACCGAACAACAGTGTACAGCTCGAAGGTCAAAAGTGAAGGAAACCATAATTGAGCCTTCCTGTCCTAACATATTGGAACGTAACATTACTCAACCTAACGTGCCGAGGCCACTATTACTGGCCACCTCAGAGCCAAGCAGAGCATACTATAGCATGTTAGAGCGCGGAAGCCCACCGAATATCGGTATAGAGCACAAAAGGCAAAGTAGCCTGTCCTAATCTAGCCAAACGTAGCAGAGCCAAACGTATCCTAACCCTAACTAACATGACGTGGAAACTATTGCTGGCCTCCACAAAGACATGCAGTATGTACTAGAGCACAGTAGCGCGCACATACCCACTGCATTGTAGTGAAGAGCACTAAAGTCGGGGATATCCTAGCCTAACCTGCCACAACTTAACCTAACCGAAAGTAACATAACGCAATCTAACATACCCCGACCACTACTGCTGGTTTCTCCAGAATCGCGCGGATATTACTAGGGCACAGTAGTGGATAGGGCATAACCAATCGTAGCATATCTCAACATAACGTGCAGTGACCGCTGCCCCTTGCCACCCCAGAGCCAAGCAGAATGATGTGTAACACAGTAAATAACAGAAATACACTGAGTTACTGTGCACAGCACGCAAGACTTAGCTTTCCTGACCAAGCATAACCAAACCTAACTTAACCAAACGTAGCAGAACACAAAGTAACGTGTGGCGGCCGCTACTGATGGCATTCGTAGAGACATGCAGTGCATATTGGAATACATTTGAGCGTAGAGATCCACCGAATAGCACGCGTAGAACACAAAGGCCGCAGGTATCATAACCTGACCTGACCTAACCTAACCGAACCGAACGTAGCACATTTCAACATGAGGTGCCGCGACCAATGCTCCTGACCTCCACAGAGCCAAGCAGAATGCAGTAGAGCGCGGAAGATCACAGAAACTCAAGGAATAGCAGTATAAAGCACAAAGGTCAAAGTTGCCCCTCCTAACCCAGCCATACGTAACATAACCAAACGTAACCTAACTAACCCAAATATGACGGGACAGCTGTTGCTGACCTCCACAGAGAAAAGCAGGGCATACCAGATCACAGGAGTTCGCAGAAGCCCTCCGCATTGCAGTGAATAGCACAAAAGTCCGAGGTACCTTATCATGACCTGACCTAACGTAACTAAACCACACGTAGGGTAACTCAAGCGAGCGTGATGCGATCACTGCTGCTGGACACCACAGAGCGAGGCAGAATACAGTAGAGGACAGTAGATCATAGGAACCCGCCGGATAATAGTGTTTAGCACGACGGTCGGGGCCACCATAAGCAAACATAGCCTAACGTAGCATAATCAAGCGTAGCCCAAATCATCATGACGTGCCGCGACTATTTCTGTCCTCGCCAGGGCCAAGCAGAATATTGTAGAGCAGAGTGGAGTGCAGAAAACCTCCGAATAGCAGTGTATATCACGATGGTCAAAGCTAACCTTACCGAAACTTACCCATCATGAACTAACCAAACGTGACCTAACACAACCTAACGTACCGAGACGAATATTGCAGGAATTCCGAAGGTTTAGCATAATATAGTGAAGCAGAGTACGGCGCAGCGTTAACCCGAATAGCAGTATATAACACGAAAGTCTAGGTCAAGATGGCCGAATATAACCCAGCCTAACATAACCTAACGTAAAAAACCCAACATAACCTGCCGTGACCACTATCGCTTGCCCCCAGAGCCAAGCAGAGCATACGAAAGCACATTTGACCGCAGAAATCCACCGAAAGCAGTGATTAGAGCAAATGTCAAAGCAGCTTATCCTAACCTAGTCATACCTAACATACCCGAACGTAGCCTAACTCAACCTAACATGACGAGTACACTATTGCTGCTCCCCCACTGAGACGCGGAGAATGTAATACAGCACAGTATAGCGCAGAAATCCACCGCATTGTACTGAATAGCACAAAAGCCTTGGATACCCTTGCATAACATGACCAAACCTAACCAAACCAAACGTAGCATAACTCAACATAACGTGCAGCGACCACCACTCCTTGCATCCCCATAACCAAGAAGAATATAATGGAGCACAGTCGACCACAGAAATACACCGAGTAACACTGTATAGAACGAAAGACAAAGCCATCCTTACCAAAATTAACCTAACCAAACCTAACCAAACCCGTTCTTACTTAGTCTAACGTGGTACGGCATCCATTGCTCCCCTACCCGGAGTCGCACGGAGTAGAGTTGAGAAATGTATAGCGCAGAAATCCACCGAGTAGCAGTGTATGGCACACGAGTCAAAGAAACCCTAACCATGCCTTCCTAACCTACCCTAACGAAACGTAACGCTACTCAACATAACGTGCCGATACCGCTATTACTGGCCACCCCATAGACAAGCAGATCATATTAGAGCACATTAGGGAGCAGAAACCCACAGAATTGCGGTGTATAGCACAAAAGGCAAAGTAGCATATTATAGCCTATCCAAACATAACATAAAACGTAACCTCACTGAACTTTACACTATTGCTGATGCCCACAAGGTAATGCAGAACATATTATAGGACTGTAGTGCGAAGAACCCCACCTCATTGCAGTGAATGGCACAGAAGTCGAAAATGCACCAACCTACCCTGACCTAACAGAACCTAACCAAACGTAACCCAACTCAACCGAATCTGCCGAGACCAAAATTACTGGCCACCACAGAGCCAAGCGGAGCATACTAGAACACAGTGAAGCGCAGAAGTCCACCGAATAGCAGTATATAGCGCAAGAGTCAAAGCTATCCTGTACAAACATAACCAACCTTATCAGATCCAAACGTAACATATCTAAACCTAAAGCGCCCCGACAAGCATTGCTGGCCTCCCCAGAGACACGCAGAATATACTCGAGTACAGTAGACCGCAGAATGCCTCCAAATAGCACTGTATAGCGCAAGAGTCGAAGCTATCGTAACCGAACCCAACATAACTTAACCACACCAAACGTAACGAATGTCAGCCTAACGTGCCAAGGCTACAATTGCTGGCCTCCCCAGACTCAAGCAGTGCATATTAGTGCAATATTGATAAGAGAAATTCCCCGAATAGCAGTTTATATAACAGAGCGCAAAGCTACCATACCATAACCGTACCAAACATAACATAAGCAGACATAACGTAACCCAACTTGATGGCCTCACGAGCGCCAGGCAGAGTATAGCAGGGCACTGTAGGACGCTGATGTCTTCCGAATAGCAGAGCATAGCGCAGGAGTTAAGGCTGCCTTAACCAAACCCATCCAAATGTAGCCTACCCAAACGTAACATAACGCAACCAAACCTGCAGGGAGCATTGCTCCTGGCGTCCACAGAGATAAGAAATGTGTGACAGCGCACTGAAGAGCGCTGAAATCCATAGGATAGCAGTGTGAAGCACAAAAGTCGAAGCTATACATACCCAACATATCGCAACCTAACATAGCCAAACGTAATCGAACCAAAACTGGCGTGCCGCGACCACCATTGCCGGCCTCCCTAGAGTAGAGCTGACAATAGTAGAGCAATGAAGAGTGCAGAAATCCACCGAATAGCAGTGTATAGAACAAGAGTCTAAGCTAAGCTGTCCTAACCTAACCAGTCGTAACATAGCCAAGAGCATCGTACCTCAGACTAGTGTGCCGAGACCAGTACGGCTGGCCTCCTCATAGTCAAGCAGAATACACTAGAGCACAATAGAGCGCAGGAATCCACCGAATATCGGTGTATAGGACAAAAGTCAAAGCCGCCATAACCAAACCTAACCCAACCAAGCAAAGTCAAACATAACCTAACTCAGCATATCAAGTCATGACCGCTATTTCTGTCCACCCCAGGGTCGAGCAGGGTATAGTAGGGCAACGCAGAGCGCAGAAATCCACCGAATAGCAGTGTTGAGCATAAAAGCCGAAGCTTCCCTAACATAACCCAAGGCAACCTAAACTAACGCAATGCTATTTAAGCCAACCTAACGAGCCACGACCAGAGCTGCTGACATCCTCTGAGACAAGCAGAGAATATTGGAGGGCAGCAGAGCGCACAAATACATAGAATCGCCGTGTACAGCGGAAGAGTCGAAACTATCCGAACCTATCAAAAGCTAACATAACATATACAAACGTATACTATCTCAACCTAATGTGCCGAGACCACTGTTACAGGCTGCCACTGTGCCAAGCAGAACATACTTGCGCACGATAGAGCGCAGGCGTCCACGTTATTACTGTGTACGGAACAGAAGTCAAAGGTATCCCAAACTAATCAAAACAAGCTGAACCTAGCCGAACGTAACGTAACTGAACCTAACGTGCCGAGACCACTATTGCTGGCCTCCACAGAGACCAGCAGAGCATATTAAAGCACGGTAGGGCGCAGAAACCGACCGAATTGCAGTTTATCCGAAAAGTCGAAGATATCCTCCCCTACCCTTGCCTGACCTAGCCTGACCAAACGTAGCCTAACACAAACTTTCATGCCACGATCACAATTGCTGCCCCCCCCCCCCCCTCCCGAGTCGAGCAGGGAATATGAAAGCAGTGTAGAGCTCAGGAATCCATGGAATTGCTGTGTATAGCACAAAAGTCCAAGCTACCCCCTCCCAGCCTATCCAAACGTAATATAATCAAGCGTAACGTAACCCAACATAGTGTGCCGAGACCGCTATTGTTGAATTCCCCAGAGCCAAGTAGAATATACCAGATCAGGGCAGAGCGCAGAAAGCCTCCAAGGAGCAGCGAATAGCTCAAACGTCAAGGACACCCTAACCTTACCTTACCATACCTAAAACAAAGGAACGTAGACTAACTAAACACAACGAGACGAGACTAGCATTGCTGGCATCCGCAGTGCGGAGCAGAACATGGCAGAGCACATTAGAACGCAGAAGCCCACCGAACAGCGTTATATAGCATTAACGCCAATGCTATCCTCTCCGAACCCAACCATACGTAACACAACCGAACGCAGCTTAAATCAAGATAACATGCCGGGGCCACTATTACTGGCCTCCCCTGATTCTAGCAAAGTGTAGTAGAGCGATGTGGCGGGTAGAAATCCACCGAAAGCAGTGCAGAGCACAAAAGCCGAATATTCCCTGACTAAGCCTCGCATAACCTAGCCCAACCAAACGTAGCCTAACTCAAACTTACGTTCCGGTACAATTACTTCTATCCCCCCAGAGCAAAGCGGGACTTGTTAGAGGAGAGGAGAGCGCAGAAGTATATCGAATGGCAGTGTATAGGCAAAAGAGTCAATACTATCCTCACCTGAACAAAACCATCCTAACATAACCAAACCTAACCTGACGAAACCTGACGCGCCGAGACCCCAATTGCTGGCAGCCTCAGAGCCAAGCAGAGCTGATTACAGCACAATAGAGCGCAGAAACCCACCGCATGGCAGTGAATAGCACAAAAGTAGAAGATATCATAGCCTAACCAGACTTACCCTAAACAAGCCAAACGTAAACTAAACAAACCTAACGAGCCGAGACCACTGTTGCAGGTCTCCGCATCGCCAAGCGGAGTGCGATAGCGCGCAGAAGAGCACAGAAGTCCATAGAATAGCAGTGCGTAGCGCAAAAGTCGAAACAGTCCTTATATACCACAACTTATCCTAACAAAACCGAACGTAATCTGACACTACCTAACGTTCCGCGACCATCATTGCTGGCATCCCGAGAGCGGGGAAGAGCATAGTAGAGCAATGTAGAGCGTCGAAATCCACCGAATAGCAGTGTATAGCACAAAAGTCGAAGCTACCCACAATTAACATAGCCAATCGTAACAAACCAAAACGTAACCTAACAAAACTTAACTTCCTGCGAACAGTATTGCTGGCTTCCCCAGTGTCGTGCGGAGTATAATAGAGCACACTAAAGCGCAGGAGTCCAGCGAATAGCGGTCTGAGCCAAGAAAGTCAATGCTATCCATACCTAACCCTAACGAACGTAACCTTACCAAACGTAGCCTAACTCAGCCGAACGAGCAGAGAACACAATTGCTGGCATCACGAGAGCCAAGAAGAGCATATTAGAGCAAAGCACTGCGCAGAAGTTCACCGAATAGCATTATATAGCACAAAAGCCAAAGAAACCCTGTCCTAACCTAGCGAAGCGTAACACAACCAAACGCAACCTAACCGACATAACGTGCCTAGACCGTTCTTGCTGACTTCCACAGGGACAACCAGAATATGCTAGAGCACAGTAGAACGCAGAGATACGCCGAATGTCAGTGTAAAGCACAAAAGTCAAAGGTATCCTAGCCTAACCTGTCAAAGCGCAGCATAATCAAGCGGACATAACACAACCTAACGTGCCTACGCGACTATTGCTGACCTCCTCAGAGCCAAGCAGAACATACTAGAGCACAACGGAGCGCAGATATCCGCCGAATGTCAGTGTGTAGCACTAAAGTCAAAGCCAGCCCTACCAAATATAGCCACACCTAGCCGAGACAAACGTAACCTAGCTAAACCAAACGTCCCACGGACACTATTATCGGACTCCGCAGAGACCAACAGATGCCAGAACAGGAATGCAGTGTGCAGAAACCGACCGAACAAGATTGTATTGCATAAAGGTATTGACAACCCTAATCAAAGTTAACCTAACCCAACCTAACCAAGCGTAGCCTAGCTGAACCTCACGTGCCGGGACCACAGTTGCCTGCCTCCCCAGAACCAGGCTGAACATATTTGAGTACAGTAGAGCGCAGAAATCCACTGTACACCTGTGTATATGACAAAAGTCAAAGCTATACTGTCCCAACAATACCAGACGTAACATAACCAAAGGCAACATAATTCGGCCTGGCGTCTCGAAACCTCTACTCCTGGCTTCCACATAGCCAAGCAGAGAGTATTAGATCGCAGTAGAGCGCAGAAATGCAACGAAGAGCAGTGCACAGCACAAAATTCAAAGCCATCCTGTCGAAAACAGGTTTAACCGAACCAAACCAAACGTAGCCTATCTCAACCTAACGTGGCCAGACCACTATTTCTTGCATCCCTAGAGCCAAGCTGAGCATATTAGAGCACAGCAGAGCGCAAAAATGCACCGTGTAGCAGTGTATAGCATAAAAGTCAAAGCTAACATGTCCTACACTAACAAAACGTAACGTAACCAAACGTAGCATAGCTCAACCTAAGGTGCCGGTACCACTATTGCTGGTATCGCCAGAACCATTCAGTGTATACCAGAGCAGAGTAGAGCGCAGAAGACCACCGAACAACAGTTTATGCCTCGAAAGTGAAGGCAATCCAAACCTAACCCATACTAATGTAACATAACCGAACGTAGCCTAACAGAACCTATCGTACCGAGATCGCTGTTAGTGGCATCCACCGAGTCGCGCAGGGTGTAGTAGAGCAATGTAGACCGTAGAATACCACCGACTAGCGGTGTATAGGTCAAAGGTCAAAGCTATTCAGTCCTAACATGACCAACCGCAGCATTTAAAAACCTAGCTTAGCACAAACTACCGAAGCACCGCCACACTTCTTGGCCCCGCAGGGTCAAGCAGAGTGCAGTAGAGCGCAGTAGAGCGCACAAAGCAACCAAATAGCAGAGCATAGCAGAAAACTCAAAGACACCCTGCCAAAATCTGACCCAACCAAACCAAACCGAACGTAACATGACTTAACATGACGTGCTGAAACCACAACTGCTGGCCTCCACAGGGGCAAGCTGGTAATATTAGAGCACTGTAGGGCGCAGAAATCGACCTAATAGCAGACTAAAGCACAAGAGTCAAAGCTACCCTCTCCTAACAGAAAGGACCATAGCATAACCGAACCTACCCTAACCTTACATAAAGTGCTGCGCCCGCTATTATCGGACTCCGCAGAGCCAAGCATGGCATGGTAGAGCACAGTAGAGAGCAGCAATCTACCAAAAGCTGTGTACAACACAAAAGCTTAAGCTTTTTTAACCATGCTTGGCATAACACAACCTAACCGAAAGACACATGATTGAACGTAACGTGACGAGATCACTATTGCTGGCCTTCCCAGAGTTAAGCAGAACATATTAGTGGAGAGTAGAGTGCAGAAATCCATAGGGCCGCAGTGTATATCGGAAAAGTCAAAGCTACCCTAGCTGAACCCAGGCAAAGGGACAAAACCAAACATAGCCTCACTCTAACTATTGTGCTGAGACCGCTATTGCTGCCATCCGCAGCGGCGAGCTGGACATACTAGGACGCAGTAGAGACCAGAATTCCGTCGAACAGCAGTGTACATTACAAAAGTTGAAGCCATACTGACCAATCTTAGAATAACGCAACCTAACCAAAAGTTAACTGACACAACATAACGTGCCGAGACCGATATTGCTGTCCTCCACAGATCGGCGCAGGGCGTACTAGAGCGCAGTAGAGCGCAGAAATCAACCGAATAGCAGAGTACAGCATAAAACTTGAAGCTATCCTAATCAAACTTAAAACATAACCGAACGTAGCCTAACAGAACCTATCGTACCGAGATCGCTGTTAGTGGCATCCACCGAGTCGCGCAGGGTGTAGTAGAGCAATGTAGACCGTAGAATACCACCGACTAGCGGTGTATAGGTCAAAGGTCAAAGCTATTCAGTCCTAACATGACCAACCGCAGCATTTAAAAACCTAGCTTAGCACAAACTACCGAAGCACCGCCACACTTCTTGGCCCCGCAGGGTCAAGCAGAGTGCAGTAGAGCGCAGTAGAGCGCACAAAGCAACCAAATAGCAGAGCATAGCAGAAAACTCAAAGACACCCTGCCAAAATCTGACCCAACCAAACCAAACCGAACGTAACATGACTTAACATGACGTGCTGAAACCACAACTGCTGGCCTCCACAGGGGCAAGCTGGTAATATTAGAGCACTGTAGGGCGCAGAAATCGACCTAATAGCAGACTAAAGCACAAGAGTCAAAGCTACCCTCTCCTAACAGAAAGGACCATAGCATAACCGAACCTACCCTAACCTTACATAAAGTGCTGCGCCCGCTATTATCGGACTCCGCAGAGCCAAGCATGGCATGGTAGAGCACAGTAGAGAGCAGCAATCTACCAAAAGCTGTGTACAACACAAAAGCTTAAGCTTTTTTAACCATGCTTGGCATAACACAACCTAACCGAAAGACACATGATTGAACGTAACGTGACGAGATCACTATTGCTGGCCTTCCCAGAGTTAAGCAGAACATATTAGTGGAGAGTAGAGTGCAGAAATCCATAGGGCCGCAGTGTATATCGGAAAAGTCAAAGCTACCCTAGCTGAACCCAGGCAAAGGGACAAAACCAAACATAGCCTCACTCTAACTATTGTGCTGAGACCGCTATTGCTGCCATCCGCAGCGGCGAGCTGGACATACTAGGACGCAGTAGAGACCAGAATTCCGTCGAACAGCAGTGTACATTACAAAAGTTGAAGCCATACTGACCAATCTTAGAATAACGCAACCTAACCAAAAGTTAACTGACACAACATAACGTGCCGAGACCGATATTGCTGTCCTCCACAGATCGGCGCAGGGCGTACTAGAGCGCAGTAGAGCGCAGAAATCAACCGAATAGCAGAGTACAGCATAAAACTTGAAGCTATCCTAATCAAACTTAGCCTAACCAAGCATAGCCGAACGTAACATCACTCAACATAACGTGCCGAGACCATTATTGATGGCCTTCTAAGAACCAAGCTGAAAATATTAGAGCACTGTACGGTGCAGGGATCCATCTAGTAGAGGGCTATAGCAGTAAAGCCAAAGCCATCCCCTCCTAACCAAACCAAACTTAACCTAGCACAACCTGACGAGCCGAGAACACTATTGCCGGCCTCCCCAGCGCCATGCAGAATATATTAGAGCAGAGCAGAGCGCAGGAATCCATAGAAACGCGGCGTAGAGCAGAAAAGTCAAAGATACCCAAACCTAACCCAAAATAACATAACCGAACCTGACATAGCCGTACACAACGTAACGTGCTGCGACAGCTATTGCTGGCCTCCATACAGCCAACCACAGCATACTAGGGCACATCGGTGCGCAGAAATGCACTGAGTAGCAGAGTATAGCATTAAAGTTTATGCTATCCTATCCTATACTAACGAAACTTAGCCTAACCTAACGTAACATAACTTTATGTATCGTGGCACTTTCACTATTGCAACTCGCACTGACGTGCCGAGACCACCATTGCCAGCCGCCCCAGAGGCAGGCAGAGCATATTAGAATACAGTAGGGAGCAGAAACCCACCGAGTGGAGGCTTACATCACATAAGTCAAAGCTATCCTAGCCCAACCTAGCAAAATGTAACACAGCCAAACGTAACATAACCAACCTAACGTGCCCAGGCCGCTACTGCTGATTTCCACAGAGACAACCAGAATATACTAGAACACAGTAGAACGCAGAAATCCGCCGCATTGCAGTGTAAAGAACAAATGTCGAAGATATAGCCAATCCTGACAAAGCGTAACCTAATCAAGCGAACTTAGCGCAACCTGACGGGCATACGCGACTATTGCTGACCTCCCCACAGCCAAGCAGAACATATTAGCGGAGAGTAGAACGCAGATATCAATAGAATCGTAGTGTATAGCGCAATAGTCGGAGCTACCACTTCCTGTCCAAGCGAAACGTAACATAGCAAAACCTAATATAAGTCACAGTGCCGAGAGCACTATTGCTGGTCTCTCCATCGCCATGCAGAACATATTAGAAGAGAGTGGAGCGCAGAAGCCTACAGAATGGTTGTGTATAGCGGAGCGGTCAAAGATACCCAAGCTTAACCCATGCTAACTCATTCTAACTATACGTCAGCCCAACTGAGGCCAACGTGTCGCGGCCACGATTTCTGGCCTCCCCATTGCCAAGCAGAATATACTAGAGCACAGCAGATCCAAGAGACACTCATCTAATAGCTGTTTCTTACACAGAAGTCAAAGCTATCCTAACCAATCCTTAATCAACCAATCCTAACCAAACGTAACATGACTGAACCTACCCCGCCGCGACCACTATTCTTGGCACACGCATTGCCAAGCGTAGCAGATCACAGTAGAGCGCAGAAACTCACCGAAAGGCAGAGGATAGCACGAATGTCGAAGCTATCATTACCAGGCCTAGCCTGAGCTAATTTACCCGAACGAAACGTAATTCAACATAACGTGCCGCGAACAACATTCCTTTCGTATCATGAGCCGAGCAGAATATAGTAGTGCACAGTAGAGCGCAGAAAGCCACAGAAAGATTGTGCATTGCACAAAAGTGGAAGCTCTGCCGCACTAACCCGACCGAGCTTAACACAGCCAAACGTAACTTAACACAACCTAACATGCCGCGACCACTAATTCTGGCATCCACGGTGCCAAGCTGATTATAGCAGTGTAAGTTGGAGCGCAGAAATCCACCGAATAGATTTGTATAACAGAAAAGCCTAAGCTATAGCTGCCTAACCCAACATAACTGACCCAGGCATACGCAACTTAACTCAAAATAACGTGGGGCGAACACTATGGCTGGCCTCCCCGGAGCCAAGCAGAGAATAGTAGCACACTGTTGAGCACAGAAGACAACCCAAACGGAGTGTACATCACTGATGTCAATGCCATCCGTGCCTAACATAGCCTAACATACGAAATATAGCGAAACGTAACCGATCTCAGTAAATCACGCAGCGGCCACCATTGCTGCCATCCCAGAGCCAAGCAGGATGTACTGCAGCATGGCAGAGAACGGAGATCCACCTAGTTGCAGTGTATAGCACAAAAGTTACTGTTACCCTGTCCCAACCTAACCAAACGCAACATAACCAAATGTGACCTGACACATCCTAACGTGCCACGTCCGCAACTACTGGGCCGCAGTGTCGAGCAGAGTTGAGTAGAGCGCAGGAGAGCGCAAGAAGCCACCAATTAGTAATGTATAGCGAAAAGGTCCTTGATAAACTAACCTAACCGAAGCCAAGCTGAAAATATTAGAGCACTGCAGGGCGCAGATATCCAACTAATAGCAGGATATGGCACTAAAGTCAAAGCTACCCTGACCAAAATTAGGCTGACCAAAGCTAACCGAACGTACCTTGACTCAGCATAACACGCCGGGACCATTATTGCTAGCCTTCCCAGAGTCAAGCTGAAAACATTAAAGCACTGTTGGGCGCCGAATTCGACCTAATAGCAGACTATAGCGCTAAGGTCGAAGCTATACTCTGCTATAGCTATAAACCTCACCAACCGTAAAATAACCGAACGTAACATATCGCAAAGCAACGTGCCGATACCGCCATTGTTGCCGTCCCCAGAGCCAAGCTGGACATACTAGGACACAGTACAAGCGCAGAAATCCACCAAATGGCAGTGTGCTGTACAAAAGGTAAATATATCCTACCCAAACTTGTAATAACACGACCTAACCCAACGTAACATGACCCAGCATAAAGTGCCAAGTACACTATTGCTGGCATCCCAGAGTCAAGCTGAAAGTGTTAGAGCGTTATGGGGCGCAGAAATCCACCTAATAGCAGACTGTAGCACTGAAGTCAAACCTATCCTCTCCGAACCGAACCAGCCTTAACATAACCAAACGTAACCTGACTCAAGCTAATGCGCCGCGACCACTATTGCTGCCCCCGCAGAGACAAGCAGAAAACATTAGTGGTGAGCAGAACCCAGAAATCCAGAGAATCGCAGTGCATATCAGAGAAGTCAAAGCTAAGTATGCCAAACCCAAACAGAGGGAACATAGCAGGACATAGCCTAACTCAACTTATCATGTCGCAACCGCTATTGCTGCCCCCAGAGCCAAGCAGGACATACTAGAGCACAGCAGGGCGAAGAAGTCCGCCGAATAGCCGTGCATGGCGCAAAAGTTGAAGCTACCCCAACAAAACTTAGCCTGAACCATCCTAACCCAACGTAACATGACAAATCTTAACGAGACGAGACCACTGTTGCTGGCCTTGCCAGACCCGAGCTGAAACATTAGAGAACTCTAGGGCGCAGGAATCTGGCTAATAGCAGAACATAGGTCCAAGGCCGTAGCTATCCTCTCCTAACATAACCAAACGTAACCTAACTCAATTGAACGTGCAGCGACAACCACTTCTGTCCTCCCAAGGGTCTAGCGGAACACGTTAGTGGAGCGTAGAACGAACAAATTAATATAATCGCAGTGTATATCAGAACAGTTAAGGCTACCCATGCATAACCCAAACAAACATGGCATGACCGAACATAGCCTGACTCAACCTAACATGCCGAAAACTCTATTATTGCCCTCCCCAGAGCAGAGCAGGACATAGTAGAGCACAGTAGAGCGCAGATGTCCGCCGCATAGCAGTATACAGCATAAAAGTTGTGGCTGTCCTAGCCAAACTTAGACTAAACCAACCCAAGCGAAAGTAACCTGACACAGCATAACGTGCCTGGACCAACGATGCTGGTCTTGCCAGAGACAAGCTGAAAACACTAAAACACTCTAGGGCGCAGAAATCAACCTAGTAACAGACTATGGCACTAAAATCAAAGCCATTCTCCCCTAACCTAACCAACCGTAAAATGACAAAACTCAACACAACTCAACCTAATGCGCTGCGACCACGATTGCTGGTCTCCACAGAGTCAAGCGGAACACGTTAGTGGAGAGTAGAATGCAGAAATGCATATAATTTCTGGGCATATCAGGAAAGTCAATGCTACCCAAGTCTAACCCAAGCCAACATAACATAAACAAACATAGCCTCACTCAAATTAGAGAGCTGACACAAATAATGATGCCCTCCCCAGAGCCTAGCAGGACATACTGCAGCACAGTAGAGCGCAGAAATCCACCGAATATCAGTGTACATCACAAAAGTTGAAGGTACCTTGACAAAACTTATCCCGACACGACCTAGCCGAACGTATCCTGGCTCTTCATGTCGTGCTGAGACCACCTTTGCTGGCCTTGCCAGAGCCAAGTTGAAAATACTGGAGCTCTGCAGGGAGCAGGAATCCACCTCATATGAGAATACAGCACTAAAGACAGAGCTATCCTATCCTAACCTAACCAATCGTAACATAACCAAACGTGACGTAGCTAAACCTAACGCGCAGCGACCCCTGTTTCTGCCCTCCGCAGAGCCAAGCAGAACACATTAGTCGGGAGTAGGACGCAGAAACCCATATAATCGCTGTGTTTATCAGAAAAGTCGAAGCTACCCAAGCCTAACCCAAACGAACTGAACATAATCACACATAGCCTGACTCATCCTAATGTGCCGCCACTGCTATTGCTGACCTCCCCAGAGCCAAGGAGGATATACTAGATTACAGAAGATAGCAGAAATTCTCCGGAATGCTGCGTACAGCGCAAAAGTTAAAACCATCCTGACCAAACATTGCCTAGCCCAAACTAACCGAACGAAACCTGAATCAACATAAGGAGCCGAGGCCACTATTGCTGCCCTCCCCAGAGTCAAGCGGAACAAGTTAGTCGAGAGTAGAACGCAGAAAACCATATAAT
>NW_016917374.1:26551-28082 GCF_001483705.2 Eufriesea mexicana
CCAACGATGCTGGTCTTGCCAGAGACAAGCTGAAAACACTAAAACACTCTAGGGCGCAGAAATCAACCTAGTAACAGACTATGGCACTAAAATCAAAGCCATTCTCCCCTAACCTAACCAACCGTAAAATGACAAAACTCAACACAACTCAACCTAATGCGCTGCGACCACGATTGCTGGTCTCCACAGAGTCAAGCGGAACACGTTAGTGGAGAGTAGAATGCAGAAATGCATATAATTTCTGGGCATATCAGGAAAGTCAATGCTACCCAAGTCTAACCCAAACCAACATAACATAAACAAACATAGCCTCACTCAACTTAGAGAGCTGACACAGATAATGATGCCCTCCCCAGAGCCTAGCAGGACATACTGCAGCACAGTAGAGCGCAGAAATCCACCGAATATCAGTGTACATCACAAAAGTTGAAGGTACCTTGACAAAACTTATCCCGACACGACCTAGCCGAACGTATCCTGGCTCTTCATGTCGTGCTGAGACCACCTTTGCTGGCCTTGCCAGAGCCAAGTTGAAAATACTGGAGCTCTGCAGGGAGCAGGAATCCACCTCATATGAGAATACAGCACTAAAGACAGAGCTATCCTATCCTAACCTAACCAATCGTAACATAACCAAACGTGACGTAGCTAAACCTAACGTGCAGCGACCCCTGTTTCTGCCCTCCGCAGAGCCAAGCAGAACACATTAGTCGGGAGTAGGACGCAGAAACCCATATAATCGCTGTGTTTATCAGAAAAGTCGAAGCTACCCAAGCCTAACCCAAACGAACTGAACATAATCACACATAGCCTGACTCATCCTAATGTGCCGCCACTGCTATTGCTGACCTCCCCAGAGCCAAGGAGGATATACTAGATTACAGAAGATAGCAGAAATTCTCCGGAATGCTGCGTACAGCGCAAAAGTTAAAACCATCCTGACCAAACATTGCCTAGCCCAAACTAACCGAACGAAACCTGAATCAACATAAGGAGCCGAGGCCACTATTGCTGCCCTCCCCAGAGTCAAGCGGAACAAGTTAGTCGAGAGTAGAACGCAGAAAACCATATAATCGCAGTGTTTGTTAGAAAAGTCGAAGCTGCCAAAGCATAAACCAAACCAACAGAACGTAGCCTCATATAGCATGACTCAACCTAACGTGCCGAGACAGCTACTGCTGCCCTCCACAGAGCAATGCAGGACATACTAGGGCACAGCAGGGCGAAGGATTTCACCGTACAGCAAAGTACAGCTCAAGAGTTAGAGCTACCCTGGCCAAACTTAGCCTGACCCAACCTAACCGCACGTAACCTGATACAACATAACGCGCCGCGACCACTTTTTCTGGCCTTCCCAGAGGCAAGCACAATACCCTGGGATGCTGTATAGCGCTGAAATCCACCGAATATCAGTGTGTAGCATAAATGTTTAGCGATCCTTTCCTAACCTAGCAAATGGATGCTTAGCCGAACGTAACATAACACAAAGCAACGTGCCGCGACCATTATTGCTGGCCTCCCCAGGCTCGGG
>NW_016917374.1:28378-31418 GCF_001483705.2 Eufriesea mexicana
CAAGCTGAAAGTGTTAGAGCGTTATGGGGCGCAGAAATCCACCTAATAGCAGACTGTAGCACTGAAGTCAAACCTATCCTCTCCGAACCGAACCAGCCTTAACATAACCAAACGTAACCTGACTCAAGCTAATGCGCCGCGACCACTATTGCTGCCCCCGCAGAGCCAAGCAGAAAACATTAGTGGTGAGCAGAACCCAGAAATCCAGAGAATCGCAGTGCATATCAGAGAAGTCAAAGCTAAGTATGCCAAACCCAAACAGAGGGAACATAGCAGGACATAGCCTAACTCAACTTATCATGTCGCAACCGCTATTGCTGCCCCCAGAGCCAAGCAGGACATACTAGAGCACAGCAGGGCGAAGAAGTCCGCCGAATAGCCGTGCATGGCGCAAAAGTTGAAGCTACCCCAACAAAACTTAGCCTGAACCATCCTAACCCAACGTAACATGACAAATCTTAACGAGACGAGACCACTGTTGCTGGCCTTGCCAGACCCGAGCTGAAACATTAGAGAACTCTAGGGCGCAGGAATCTGGCTAATAGCAGAACATAGGTCCAAGGCCGTAGCTATCCTCTCCTAACATAACCAAACGTAACCTAACTCAATTAAACGTGCAGCGACCACCACTTCTGTCCTCCCAAGGGCCTAGCGGAACACGTTAGTGGAGCGTAGAACGAACAAATTAATATAATCGCAGTGTATATCAGAACAGTTAAGGCTACCCATGCATAACCCAAACAAACATGGCATGACCGAACATAGCCTGACTCAACCTAACATGCCGAAAACTCTATTATTGCCCTCCCCAGAGCAGAGCAGGACATAGTAGAGCACAGTAGAGCGCAGATGTCCGCCGCATAGCAGTATACAGCATAAAAGTTGTGGCTGTCCTAGCCAAACTTAGACTAAACCAACCCAAGCGAAAGTAACCTGACACAGCATAACGTGCCGGGGCCACCATTGCTGGCCTTCCCGTAGCCAAGCTGAAAATATTAGGTCACTGTCGGGCGTAGCAGCCCACTTTATAGCAGACTACGGCAACAAAGTCAAAGCTATCCTCTGCTAACGTAACCAATCGTAATGTAACCGAAAATAACGTAACTCAACCTAACAGGCCTCGACCACTATCGCTGTCATCCTCAGAGCCAACCAGGACACATTAGTGGAGAGCAGGACGCAGAAATCCATAGAAACGCAGTGCACATCGGAAATGTCAAAGCTTCCCAAGCCACCGGCAAATAACCAAACATAGCCTGAACCAACCCAACGGAACGTAGCCTGGCTCGTCGCAACGTGCCTGGGCCAACGATGCTGGTCTTGCCAGAGACAAGCTGAAAACACTAAAACACTCTAGGGCGCAGAAATCAACCTAGTAACAGACTATGGCACTAAAATCAAAGCCATTCTCCCCTAACCTAACCAACCGTAAAATGACAAAGCTTAACACAACTCAACCTAATGCGCTGCGACCACGATTGCTGGTCTCCACAGAGTCAAGCGGAACACGTTAGTGGAGAGTAGAATGCAGAAATGCATATAATTTCTGGGCATATCAGGAAAGTCAATGCTACCCAAGTCTAACCCAAACCAACATAACATAAACAAACATAGCCTCACTCAACTTAGAGAGCTGACACAGATAATGATGCCCTCCCCAGAGCCTAGCAGGACATACTGCAGCACAGTAGAGCGCAGAAATCCACCGAATATCAGTGTACATCACAAAAGTTGAAGGTACCTTGACAAAACTTATCCCGACACGACCTAGCCGAACGTATCCTGGCTCTTCATGTCGTGCTGAGACCACCTTTGCTGGCCTTGCCAGAGCCAAGTTGAAAATACTGGAGCTCTGCAGGGAGCAGGAATCCACCTCATATGAGAATACAGCACTAAAGACAGAGCTATCCTATCCTAACCTAACCAATCGTAACATAACCAAACGTGACGTAGCTAAACCTAACGTGCAGCGACCCCTGTTTCTGCCCTCCGCAGAGCCAAGCAGAACACATTAGTCGGGAGTAGGACGCAGAAACCCATATAATCGCTGTGTTTATCAGAAAAGTCGAAGCTACCCAAGCCTAACCCAAACGAACTGAACATAATCACACATAGCCTGACTCATCCTAATGTGCCGCGACTGCTATTGCTGACCTCCACAGAGCCAAGGAGGATATACTAGATTACAGAAGATAGCAGAAATTCTCCGGAATGCTGCGTACAGCGCAAAAGTTAAAACCATCCTGACCAAACATTGCCTAGCCCAAACTAACCGAACGAAACCTGAATCAACATAAGGAGCCGAGGCCACTATTGCTGCCCTCCCCAGAGTCAAGCGGAACAAGTTAGTCGAGAGTAGAACGCAGAAAACCATATAATTGCAGTGTTTGTTAGAAAAGTAGAAGCTGCCAAAGCATAAACCAAACCAACAGAACGTAGCCTCATATAGCATGACTCAACCTAACGTGCCGAGACAGCTACTGCTGCCCTCCACAGAGCAAAGCAGGACATACTAGGGCACAGCAGGGCGAAGGATTCCACCGTACAGCAAAGTACAGCTCAAGAGTTAGAGCTACCCTGGCCAAACTTAGCCTGACCCAACCTAACCGCTCGTAACCTGATACAAGACTCAACCTGACGTGCAGAGACTACCATTACTGGCCTCCCTATGTTCGAGCAGAGTACAGTAGAACAATGTAGAGCGTAGAAATTCCCCGAACAGCGGACTATAACACAAAAGCCGAAGCTATCCTGTGCTAACCTAACGAAACGTACATTAAGCGGAAGTAACGTATCCCGGACTGGCGTGTCACGACCGCTATTGTTGGCCTCACGAGAGCTAAGCAGAGCATGGCAGAGCAATGTAGAACGCTGAAATAGTGCGAAGAAAAGTGCTTAGCTCAAAGGTCAAAGCTATCATAGCAAAGCCTAACCTAATACAGCGTAACCTAACCTAGCCGAACGTCATCTAAATACCCCGGAGGGCGGGGTATAGCACGAAAGTCTAAATTACCCTATCCTAATTTATCCAAGCGTAGTA
>NW_016917375.1:0-1069 GCF_001483705.2 Eufriesea mexicana
CTATACATTGCTATTTGTGGGCCTTCTGTTCCCTACTGTGCTCCAGTATATTCTGCTTGTCTCCTTGTAGGCCAGCTATTGTTGTCTCGGCACGTTAGGTTAAAATATGATGCGTTCTGTTATATCACGTTTGAATGTGTTATGGTAGGGTAGTTTCGACTTTTGTGCTTTTCACTGCTGTACGGTGGATCGCTACGCTCTACGTTGCCCTACTATACTCTGCTCGACTACGTGGAGACCAGTAATTGTGCTCTCGGCGTGTTAGGTTGAGTTAGGCAACGTACGGCTGCTTTAAGTTAGTTTGGGTTAGGTTCGGTTAGACTTGACTTTCGCGGTATACACAGATATACGGTGGACTTCTACGCTCTAATATGCTCTACTGCATCCAGCTTAGCCCTGCGTATTCCAGCAATAGTGGTCACGGCACGTTAGTCTGTGTGATGTCACGTTTGGTTTCGTTACGTTCGGCGCGGTTAGGATAGGATAGCATTGACTGTCGCGCTATACACTGCTATGCGGTTGATTTCTGCGCTTTACTGCGCTCTAATCTTTTCTGCCTGTCTCTGGGAAGGCCAGCAATAGTGGTCACGGCACGTTAGGTTGAGTTACGTTTCGTTTTGCTTGGCTAGGCTGGGTGTGGTTTGGTTAGGGTAGCTGTGACCTTTGTGCTATACACTGCCACTCAGTCGATATCTGCCTTCTGCGTTGCTCTTCTAGCATCCGATTGCCCCTGGGGAGGCCAGAAATAGTGGTCGTGGCACGTTTGGTTATGTTACGTTTGGATAGGTAGGGATTTTTTAGGCTAGCTTTCACTTTTGTGCTATACACTGATATACGGTGGCACTCTGCATTCCACTGTGGTCTAGTATATTCTGCTTAACTATGTTTAGGGCAGCGGAAGTGGCCCCGGCACATTCGTCTGTGTTAGGTTGCGTCTGGTTGTGTTACGTTTGGTTAGGTTAGGATAAGATAGCTTAGGCTTTTGTGCTATACACAGCTATCCCTCGGATTCCTGCGCTCTACTGAGATCTAATATTCCATGCTTTGCACTGGGAATTCTACAAATAGT
>NW_016917376.1:0-3935 GCF_001483705.2 Eufriesea mexicana
CGCTATTGCTGGCGTCCACAGAGACAAGTAGAACATAATAGAGGACAGTGGAGCGCAGAAATCAACCGCATATCAGTGTACAGCGCAGAAGTCGATGGTATCCTGTCCTAACTCAAACAAACCTAACCCACCATAACACAACCTAACCCCACTTATCGCGCCGCGGCCACTGTTTTTTTGGCCCACCCAGCGCATGGCAGAGCGTATTAGATCAGAGTGGAGTGCAGAAACCCACCGAATAGCAGAATATAGCACAAAGGTCAAATCTGCCCTGCCCTAACCTAACAAAACGTAACATAACCAAACGTAACCTATCTCCACCTAACAGCCCTACACAACTATTGCTGCCCCCCCCCCCAGGGCCACGCAGAATATGTTACAGCACAGTAGATCACAGATATCAACGGCGCTCCAGTGTATTGCACAAAAGCCTGAGGTAACCGAAACTAACCTGACCGAACCTAATCCAACCAAACGTTGCCCAACGCAGCATAACGTGCCAAGACGACTATATATATGGCATAACGTGCCATAGCCAGGCTTAGCGTATCACATAACAGTTGAGCTCCGAAACCAGCCGAAAAGCATTATATAGAACAAAAGTCGAAGCCATTCTCTCCTAACCTAACGAAACATAACATATGCGAACGTAACCTAACTCAACCTAACGCGCAGCGCCCATTATTGCTGGCCTCCCCAGAGTCGAGCAGAGTGTAGTAAAGCACACTAGATCGCAGGAACCCACCGTATAACGGTCTATGTTAACTAAGTCAAAGCTATACAAACCTAATCCAAACAAACCGAACTTTACCAATCGCAACCTAACACAGCATAACGTGCCGAGGCCGCTATTTCTGTCCTTGCCAGAGCATAGCAGAGCATATTAGAACGCAGAAGTGAGCAGAAATCCACCGAATTGTAGCTTACAGCGCAAGAGCTACCAGAGCGCAAGAGTCAAAGCTACCCTCTCCTAATCACAGCAATCGTATCATACCAGAACGTAACATAACTCAACCAAACGAGGAGATACCACAATTTCTGGCACACCCGAGACAAGCGGAATACGATAGAGCACAGTAGAGCACAGAAGTCCATATCCAACAGAAGCCTAATCCAACTTAAGCCATCCTATCCGAACGAAATCTAAGTAAACCTAATGTGACGCGGCCAGTATTGCTAGCCTCCACATGGTCAAGCAGACCATCTTAGAGGAAGGCAGGGTGCAGGACTGCATATAATCGCAGTGTACAGCAGAAAAGTCGAAGCTATGCATACCTAACTTAAGCCAACATAACATAACGAAACGTATCCTATCTCAACCTTACGTGCTTAGCCCACAATTGCTGACATCCCCACAGCCAAGCGAAATATACTAGAGCACAGTAGAGTGCGGAAAACGGCCGCATTGCTGCGTAAAGCATAACAGTCAAAGGTATCTTAGCCTTACCTGTCCCAACCTAATCTAACCAAGCGTAACATAACCAAACCTATGAAAGCACAAAATAGCGTGTCTAGACCACTATTGCTGACCCCCGCATATCCAATCAGAACGTACAAGGGCAGAGTGGAGCGCAGAAGACATACGCATCGCAGTGTAAGCTCAAAAGTAAGACACACCCTATCTTAACCTGACGAAGCGTAGCATAATTTAACATTATGTGCCGACGCCACTGTTGCTGCCTTTCCCATAGCCAAGCTGAAAATATTAGAGCACAGTACAGCGCATAATTGCTCCGAATGGCTGTGTAGAGCGCAAAAGTCGAAGCTGTCCCCTCTTAACCAAACAAATCGTAGCTTACCCAAACGTAACCTAATTCAACCTAACGTGCAGGGACCACTGTTTCTGGCCTCCACTGTGACGAGCAGGGTGCAGCAGAGCAGAGCAGGGTGCCGAAACGCACCTACTAGCAGTCGTTGCCAAGAAAGTCACAGATATCGAAACCTAACCCAAGCAAATGAAACCTATCCAAGCGTAACGTGCCCCTACCGAATGTGAACAGACCACTATTGCTGGATTCCCCAGAGAAAGACAGAGCATTCTAGAGCAGGGAAGAGCGCAGAAGTCCACCCAATAGCAGCGTATACCACGAAAGCCAAAGCTACGCAACCCTATCCCAATCTAACGTAACCTAGCCAGACGTAGCCTAATTCAACCTAACGTGCCGAGACCGTTATTGCTGGCCCCCTCAGGGCCAAGCAGCGCATGTTAGAACACATCAGAGCGCAGAAACCCTTCGAATAGCAGTGTGTAGCAGAAAAGTCAAGGCTAACCGAACCTAACCCAAGCCAGCCTAGCCTAGCGAAACGAAGTGTAACTCAACTTAACGTGCCGCAACCAGTTTTGCTGACCGCCACTGAGTCAGACACAGTACATTAGAGGAGAGTAGAGCGGAGGAATCCGTAGAATCACAGCTGATAGCATAAAAGTCGAAACTAACCGACCCCAACCAAAGCTAACATAACAAAGCAAAACGTATCCTATCCCAACCTGATGTTCCGAGACCACTATTGCTGGCCTACCAAGGGTCGAGCAGAGTATAGCAGAGCAGGGTAGGGAGCAGAAGTCCACATAATAACTGTCCTTGTCTAGAATGTAATTGCTATCCAAACCTAAACCAAGCACATATAATCTAACCAAACGCAGCTTAACCCTACCTAACCTGCCGAGACCTCTATTGCTGATACCCGAAGAGCCAAGCGGAGCATATTAGAGAACAGCAGAGCGCAGAATTCCCCCGAATAGCAGTGTATAGTGCAATAGTCATAGCTACCCTAGCCTGACATAACCAAACGTAATATAACGAAACGTAACCTATCCCTACATAACGTGCTTACACCACTACTGCTGACTTCCACAGCGCCAACCAGAATATACTGGAGCACAGTAGAGCGCAGAAATCCGCCACACTTCAGTGTAAATCGCAAAAGCCACAGATATCCTAACCTAACCTGCCTTAACCTAACCTATCCAAACGTAGCATAACTCAAAGTAACGTGCCGATACCACCACTGCTGGCCCTCCGAGAGCCATGCAGAGTATATTAGAGCACAGCAGAATGCAGGAATCTGCCGAAAAGCAGTGTATAGCACAAAAGCCTCAGCTAGTCTCTCCTAACATAACAAATCGTTACGTAACCAAAAGTAACTTAACACAACATAACCTGCTGACACCACGATTGCTGGCCACCGCAGAGCCAAGCAGAACCTGCTGGAGCACAGTACAGCGTAGAAGTCGACTGCGTTACAGTGAATAGCAAAAAATAAGTGGATATGGTGACAAAACGGGCCCCACCCTAACCTAACCAAAAGTAACATAACTCAACCTAACGTGCATAGACCATTGCTGCTTAGAACCACAGTGCCAATCAGAATATACCGTGACACAGTAGAGCGCAAAAATCAGCCGTATTGCAGTGAATAGCACTAAAGTCAAGGATATCCTGACCTAACCTGTCCTACCTTATCCTAACCAATCGTAGCGTAACTGAATCCAACGCGCCAAGACAACTGTTGCTTGCCTCCCCAGATACAAGCTGAAAATAGTAGAGCACTCTAGGCTGGAGATATCTGCCGAGTAGCATTTTGTAGCAGAAATTCGAAGGTATGCCATCCTAGCCTATCCATACCAAACATAGCCAAATGTAACGTAGCTAAGCCTAACGTGCCGAGACCACTATTGGTGGCCTCCACAGAGCGAGGCAGAATATACTAGAGCACGGTAGAGCACAGAGGACCATAGAATAGCAGTGTGCAGCACAAATGTCAAAGCTGTCCACACCTTGCCGATGCAAACGTAAAATAGCCAAACGTAACATAACTGCAAATAACTTGCTGCGACCACGATTGCTGGCGTCCCCAGTGCCAGGCACAGCATAGTAGATGAGAGTATACCGCAGAAGTCCACCTTATGATGGAGTGCAGCACGAAGGTCAATC
>NW_016917376.1:4751-6833 GCF_001483705.2 Eufriesea mexicana
TACCAGAGGACAGAAGTGAGAAGAAATCCACCGAATAGCAGTGTAGGGCGCAAAGGTCAAAGCTATCCTCTCCTAACCTGACCAATCGTAGAATTACCGGACGTAACCAAACTCAACCTAACCTGCAGCGACCACCATTGCCGGACATCCGAGAGCCAAATAGAACATATTAGAGCAGAGGAGAGCGCAGAAACCCATACAATCGCGGTGTACAGCAGAGGAGTCAAAGACACCCAGCCCAACCCAAGCCTACGTAACAAAAAGGAACCTAGCCAAACTCGGCATAACGTGCCTCGACCACTGTTGCTGGCTTTCCAGAACGAAGGAGGTTACATTGGAGAACAGTAGAGCGCAGAAATCCACCGAATAGCAGTCCATGGCACAAAAGCCTGAGCTATCATTGCCTAACATAAGCTAACATAGCATATCCTAACGTAACATGACTCAACTTAACGTGCGTAGAACTCTATTGGTGGCCTCCCGAGAGCCAAGCAGAATGCATTAGAGCGCAGTAGAGCGTAGAAATCCACCGAATAGCAGTGTATGGCACATAGGTCAAAGCCAACCTAACCTAACCGAACAAAGCATAGCATAACCAAGCGTACCTAACTCAACGCGACGTGCCTACACCAATGTTTCTAACCTCCCAAGAACGAAGGAGAATATACTAGAGCTTACTAGTTTGCCGAGATCCGCCGTATTGCAGTGTAAGGCACAAAATTCGTCCTGAAAACCTAACCTGACCTTCATGGTTAGGATAGGATAGCAATGACTTGTGTGATATACCCCTGTATTCTGACTTTTGCGCTTTACACTGCTATTCGGTGAATTTATGCGCAGTGCTGTACTCTAATATATTCAGCTTGGCTCTTGGAGGCCCAGCAATAGTGGTATCGGCACGAAAAGTTGAGTTAGGCTACGTTTGGTTAGGATAAGTTAGGTCGTGTTGGTACAAGATATCTTCGACTCTTGTACTTTCGGCAGAAGGAATGCGGCAGTTTTCCGCGCTCTATTGGGCTCTGGTACATTCTGCTTGGCTCTGGGCTGGTCTGCAATATTGGTCTATGCACGAAAGATTCGCTTAAGTTGCATATGGTTATGTCATGTATCGTTAAGTTGGGATGGGGTAACTTTGATCTTTGCTCTATACACTGCTATTCGTCTGATTTCTACGCACAACGTTTCACTATACCCTTCTCCATTCTGGGGATCCCACTAATAGTGGTCACGGCCGGTTGGGTTGAGTTCCGTCACGTTTGGTTACAATATGTTAGTTTGGGATAGGTTTGGACAGATTTGCCTTTTGTGGTATACTCTGCAATTCGGTCCATTTCTAAGCTGTACTGCGCCCTAGTATACTCCGCTCGGCTATGAGGAAGCCAGTAATGGTTGACTCGGCGCGGTAGGTTGAGATAGTGTACGTTTGGCTGGGTTACGTTAGCTCTGGTCAGGTTTGGATAGCTCCGACTCTTTTAAAATACACTGCGGCCCTGTGGCTTTCTGCGCTCCACCCTCCTCTATTACCCTTTGCTTGGATCTGCGTGAACCAGCAGTACTGGCCGCGGCATGTTAGGTTGGAATTGGTTACGTTTGGTTAGGTTCGTTTTGCTTGTGTTCGGTTAGGATAGCGTTGACATATGCACTCAAACCTGATATCCTTTGGAATTCTGTGCTATACTGTGCTCTATCATATTCTGCTTGTCCTTGGGGGAGGCAGCAATAGCGGTCGCAGCATGTTATGTTTGGTTAGGCTACGTTTGGTTTCGTCAGGTTAGGTCAGGTTAGGTCAGAGTATCCCTGGTATTGAGCTTTACACTGCAACGCAGTGGATTTCTGTAGTGCTCTGTGCTCTAGTATATTCTGCTTGTCTCTGGGGAAGACAGCAATAGTGGTCGCGGCACGTTATATTGGGTTAGGCTAACGTCGGTTACGTTAAGTTCGACTACTTTAGGATAGGGTAGCTTGGACTCTTGCGTTATGGACTGCGATTCTATGGGCATCTACGCTACAACCTCCTCTCATATGTTCTGCTTGGCTCTGAGGAGGGCAGCAATATAGGTATCGGCACATTAGGAGGTGATA
>NW_016917377.1:0-271 GCF_001483705.2 Eufriesea mexicana
TTTTCGACTAATATCGTGGTGAGCTAACTTCCTTGCATAAGTAAGGAGGAAAGATGCTTTTTGAGTGCTATAGCCATTGCAATGGAATAGAATGTGGCTGGAAAATACAATTTTGTTGTCATTTTCGACAAATATCGTGGTGAACTAACTTCCTGCTTAGGTAAGGCGGAAACGTTCTGTTGGCGAGCTCTAGTATTGCTAAGCTACGGAATCTGGTAGGGAATTTCAATTTTATTGACATTATCAACTAATATCGTGGTGAGTTATCTTC
>NW_016917378.1:0-1432 GCF_001483705.2 Eufriesea mexicana
TCCATACCTCAATCCATCCATACATACATCCATCCATCCGCCCATACATCCATACATATATACGTCCATACATCCATACATCCATACATCCATACATTCGTACATCCATACATCCACACATCCATACATCCATAAATCCTCTTAAATATACAACCATCCATTCATACATTCAAATATACGAACATCCACACATTCATACATACACCCATACACACATCCATACATACGTCCATCCATACATCCATACATACGTCCATTCACACACCCATCCATACATCCATAGAAATATCGATACATACATCCATACATGCATCCATACATACGCCCTTCCATACACGCATCCTCACATCCATACACATGATCATTCATACATCCGTCCCTACATCCATACATACATCAATACATCCATACATCCATACATCCTTCCATCCATACATCCATCCATCCATACATCCATACATCCACCATCCATATATACATAAATCCATCCATCCGTACTTCCATCGTACGATACTTCCATCCATCCATACATCCACACATATACACATACATACATCCATACATCCGTACATATGTCCATCCATACCTCAATGCAACCATACATCCACTCATCCATACAGCCATCCATCCATACGTCCAACAATTCATACATCCACCGATCCATACATTCATACAACAATCCATCCATCCATCCGTCCATACATCCATACATACGTCAGTACATACATCCATTCAAACACCCATACATACATCCATACATTCATCAATACATACAACCGTCCATACATCCATACACCCGTACATCCGTCCATCCACACCTCAAACCGTCCATACGACCGTCCATCCATACAACCATTCATCCATACATACATCCATCCGTACATGCAACTTTCCACACATCCACCCAACCATACATCCACACATCCATACATCCAGCCATCCATACATCCACCCATCCATTCATACATCGAACCATACATCCACCCATGCATACAGATACCCATCCATACATCCATCGATCCACACATCTGCCCATCCACAGATCCACCTGTACATTCATCCACCGATCCATAAATCTATCCATTTCATACACCCATCCATGTATACAACCATACATCAAGACGACCTTACATCCATAAACCCGTCCATCCGTACCTCCATCATTCGATACATCCATCCATCCGTATATCCATACATATATAAATGCATACATCCATACATCCGTACATTCGCCTATCCTTACGACAATGCATCCACACTTCCAACCATCCATATATCCATCCATCCATACATACATCCATACTTTCACACATCCATCCATCCATACAACCATCCTTCCATACATAAATCCATCCATACATGCACCCACCCAGACATCGATCTATCCATACATCCATCCATCCATACATCAACCCAACAATCCATTCATCCA
>NW_016917379.1:0-296 GCF_001483705.2 Eufriesea mexicana
CTATTCACCAAGCTATAACAGATTATAGACTTTGAATAGACCTATTCTCTTGCAAGGAGATGGCTGTACTTGCCATTGTATTGGAGGCTATATGCGATCTTCTCACAAAGCTATAAAAGGTTATAGATTTTGAATATACCTGTTCTCTGGCAAGTAGGTGGATGTACTTGCCATTGGATTGAAGGCGTTATTCCATCTATTCACCAAGCTATAACGGATTATAGATCTTGAATAATCCTATTCCCTGGCAAGTAGATGGCTGTCCTTGCCATTGGTTGAAGGCGCTAGGCGACCTA
>NW_016917379.1:373-793 GCF_001483705.2 Eufriesea mexicana
AGGCGATATGCGATCTATTCACCAAGCTATGGCAGCTTATATGTTTTGAATATACTCATTCTCTGGCGAGTAGATGGCTGTACTTGCCACTGGATTGAAGGCGTTAGGCGATCTATTCACCATGGTATAGCAGGCTATAGGTTTTGAATAGACCTTTTCTCTGGCAAGTAGATGGATGTACTTGCCATTGGATTGAAGGCGTTAGGCGATCTATTCACCAAGCAATAACAGGATATACATTTTGAATAGACCTATTCTCGGGCAAGTAGATGGCTGTACTTGCCAATGGATTGAAGGCGTTAGGCGTTGTATACACCAAGATATAAAAGATTATAGATTTTGAATAAACATATTCCCTGGCTAGTATCTGGCTGTACTTGCCACTGGATTGAAGGCGTTAGGCGATCTATTCACCATGCT
>NW_016917380.1:0-515 GCF_001483705.2 Eufriesea mexicana
GGCTAGGATATCTACGACTTCTGTTCTGTACACTGTAATGCGGTGAACTTCTGCGCACTACTGCGCTCTTGTATGTTCTGCTTGGCTCTAGGGTTGCCAGTAATAGTGGCCTCGGCACATTATGTTAAGATAGTATACGCTTGGATGTGTTACGCTTTCTTTGGTTAGGTTTGGTTAGTTTCGACTCTTCTGCTGTACACTGAGTTTCTATGGATTCCTGGGCTCTACTCTCCTCTAGTATGCTCTGCCTGACTCTGTTGAGGCCAGAAGTACTGGTCGCGGCACGTTCGGTTGAGTTAGATTACGTTTTGTTATGTTAAGTTGGGTTGAGTATGGACTGTATAGCTTTGACTTTTGAGCTATAGACTGCTATTCGGTGGATCAGTGCGCCCTACTGTGCTCTAGGGTTCACTATTTGGCACTAAGGGAGGTCAGAAGTAGTGGTCTCGGCACGATAGGCTTAGTTATTCCACGCTTGGCTAGCTTAGTTTAGGCACTTTTGGGTAAGGACATGA
>NW_016917381.1:0-234 GCF_001483705.2 Eufriesea mexicana
TGGTGAATAGATCGCCAAACGCCTTCAATCCAATGGCAAGTGCAGCCATCTACTTGCCAGAGAGTGGGCCTATTCAAGATCTAAAATCTGTTATAGCTTGGTGAATACATCGCCTAACTGCTTCAGCCCAATGGCAAGTACAGCCATCTACTTTCCGGAGAATAAGTCTACTCAAAATCAATAACCAGTTATAGCTTGGTGAATAGAGCGCCTAACGCCTTCAATCCAAAGACA
>NW_016917382.1:0-860 GCF_001483705.2 Eufriesea mexicana
ACTGCTGTCCGCGGATTTTTCGCTCTCATGTGCTTTAATATGCTCCGCTTGGCTCTGGGGTGGACAGTGATAGAGATCTCGGCACGTTAAGCTGTGTAAGGATACGTTTCGTTAGGTTAGGGTTGGTCAGATTACGATAGGATATCTCCAGCTTTTGAGCTACACACTGCTATTCGATGGATTTCTGTGACCTACTGTGCTCCGTTACGCTCTGCTTGGCTCAGGGATGGCCAGGAGCAGTGGTTGCGGCACGTTATTTTGGGTCAGGCGATGTTCTGTTAGGTTAGGTTAGCTCACTTTAGGTTATGAATGTCTACGGCTTTTGTGCTATTCGCTGCAACGTGGAGGCTTTCTGCGCACTACTGAGATCTAGTACGTTCAACTTGTATCAGTGGATGCCAGCATTAGTTGTCTCGTCATGTTAGGTTTTGTTGGGTTACGATTGGATTTGTTACGTTTTGCTAGGTTAGGATACACTACTTCGACTTTTGTGCTTTACACTGCTCTTCCTTGAGTTTCTGTGACCTACCGCGGTCTACTGCATTCCGCTTGGCTCTGGGGAGGCAAGGTGCAAAGGTCGCGGCTCGTCATGTTTTGTTATGTTACGTTCGGTTTGTTAGGTTCGGGCGGGTTGGGTTAGGATATCAACGGCCTTTGTGCAATTCACTGCAATGCGTTGGATTACTACCCTCTACGGTGCCCTAATGTGTTCTTCTTGGCTCCGTGGCGGCCAGTAATATTTGGCCCGTCGCGTTAGTTTGAGTTAGGTTACGTTTCGTTGGATGAGGTTAAGTCAAGCTCGGTCAGGTTAACCTTGACTTTCGTGCTATACATTGTTATTCCGAGTATTTCTGCCCACT
>NW_016917382.1:1588-12844 GCF_001483705.2 Eufriesea mexicana
TCTCATATGCCCTAATATGCTCTGATTGGCTCTGGGAGGCCAGAAATAGTGGTCTGGTCACGTTATTTTGAGTTACACGACGTTTGGATATGTTAGGTGAGACCAAGTTCTGTCAGGATGTGTTAGACATTTGTGCTATACACTGCAATGCCGCGGATTTCTGCGCTATGCTGTGCTCTAGCATTTTCTGCGTGGGTCTGTGGAGGCCAGCAATGGTAGTCTCGGCACGTTATGTTGAGTTAGTTTACGTTTTGTTAGTCTATGTTGGGTTAAGTTCGGTAACGGTAGCTGACCTTCCTGTTATACACTGTTGTTCCCTGGATCCCTGCGCTCGGCTACGCTCTACTACATTCTGCTTGGCCCTGGGGGTGCCAGAAATAGTCGCGCGGCAGGTTATGTTGAGGTAAGCTACGTTTTATTAGGTAACGTTTGCTCGGGATAGGTCTGGATAGATATAACTTTTGTGCTGCACGCCGCGGTTTGATGGACTTCTGCGCCCTACTGTCCTCTAGCAAGTTCTGCACGACTCTGGGGAAGTCAGCAATATTGGTCGGGGTACGTGGGGTTAAGCTATGTTACGCCTGTTCATATCAGGATTGGACATATTACGATAGAATAGCTTCGACTTTGGCGCTATACACTGCTATTCGGTGGTCTTCTGCTGCCTAGTGTGCTCTGGTGTTTTCTGTTTGGCTCTGGGGTTGCCAACTATAGTGGTCTCTGGTCGTTATGTTGAGCAATGCTACGTTCGGTTCGGTCATGTTAGGACAGGTTAGGTTGGGATATACACGGCCTTTGTGCTGTACATAGCAGTGTGGTGGATTTCTGCGTACCCCTGTGCTGTTGTATGCTCTGCTTGGCTCTCGGGGGTCCACCAATAGGGGTCTCGGCACATTAGGTTGTATTATGCGGCATTTGGTGATGTTTGGAGAGGAAAGTATAGACTTTTGCGCTTTGCACAACTTTCCGCGGATATCCGCGCTCTACTGTGTGCCAACATTCTCTGCTTGGCCCTGGTGAGGCTAGCAGCAGTGGTCTTGGCACGTTAGGTTGAGCAAGGCTACGCTACGATATGTCAGGTTTGGCTAGGTTATGATATGATACTTCGACTTTTGTGCTTTACACTGCTTCTCGGCGTATTGCTGTGATCCACTGTGCTCTAATACCTTCTGCTTTGCTCTGGGGTGGTCAAGAGCAGTGTTCGCGGCACGTAGTGTTGGTTTAGTTAGCGTTTGGTTAGGATAGATCAGGTCAGATTATGTTAGGATATCTGCGGCTTTTATGCTATTCACTGCAATGCGGTGAATTTCTGCGCCCTACTGTGCTCTAGTACATTCTGCTTCTCTCTGTGGAGGCCAGGGTATGTATGACTCTTGCACTATACACTGCAGTGAGGTGGATTCCTGCGCCCTGCTGTGCTGTAGTATATTCTACTCGGATCTGGAGAGGCCAGCAGTGGTGGTCCCGGCAAGTTAAGTTGTGTTTACCTACATTCGCTTATGTTACGTTTTGTTAGGTTAGGAAACGCTACTTCGTCTTTCGTGATGAACAACGCTATTCGGTGGATTTCTGCGATCGAATTTGCTCTAATATGCTATGCTTGTCGCTGGATAGGCCAGCAAAATTCGTTTCGTCACGTTATGTTGGGATACACTACGTTTGGATATGTTAAGCTGGGTCAAGTTAGGTCAGGATATGTTTGACTTTTGTGCTATAAACTGAAGTGCTGTGGAATTCTGCGCTCTGCTGTGCTCTATAAAAATCTGCTTGTTTCTGGGGGCTAGCAATAGTGGTCGCGGCACGTTAGGTTGAGTTATGTTGCGTTCGGTTATGTTATGATTTATTAGGTTAGGAGTGTACAGCTTTGACTTTAATGCTCTAGGCTGCCATTAGGTGGGTTTCTGCGGCATAAAATGCTCTAATATTTTCATCTTGCCTCTGGGAAGGCCAGCGGTATTAGTCTCGGCACGTTAAGTTTTGTCAGCTTACGTTCGGTTAGGTTGGGTTGGGCTAAGTTTGGCAAGGGTAGCTTGAACTTTTGTGCTGTACATTGCTATTCGGTTGACTACTGCTGTCTACTGTGCTCTAGTACGTCCTGCTTGGCCCTTGTGTGGGCAGCAATAGTGGTCTCGGCAAGTTAGGTTGAGTTAAGTTATGTTTGAAAATGATCTGCTGTTTGTGATTAGGCTTGTATACCTTCGACTTACATGATGTACGCTGCGATTCTATGGGCTTCTGCTTTCTACTCTTCTCTAGTATGCTCTGCTTGGCGATGGGGAGGCCAGCGATCGTGGTCAAGGCAAGTTAGGTTCCATTACCTAACATTTGGCTGTATTACGTTTTGCTAGGTTAGGGTACTATAACTTTGATATTTGGACTTTGCAGTGCTTTTCGGTGGATTCCGTCGATCTACATTGCTATACTGTACACAGCTCGACTCAGGGGAGGCCAGTAAACGTGGTCGTCGCACGACAGGTTGAGTTAGATTACGTTAGGTTATGTTAGTTTAGGTTAGGATAGGAACGGGTTGCTGTGACTTCGGTGCTATGCACTGCTATTCGGTGGATATCTGCGCTCAGCCGTGGTCTAATATGCTCTGATAGTCCCTGTCGAGTGCAGCAAATGTGGTCCCGGCACGTTAGATTGAGTTAGGTTACGTTTGGTTAGGTCACGATCGTTAAGGTTAGGTTTGGATAGCTATGCCTTTCTGTGCATAGACTGTTATTCGGTGGATATCTAAGCTCTAATCTGATCTACTATACGCTTCTCGGCTCTGGGAGGCCAGCAGAAGAGTTCGTTACACCTTAGATTGGGTTAGCTTACGTTAGTGCATGTTACGATTGGTTAGGTTAGGGGAGGAAAGCTTTGACTGATTGGCTCCGCGTAGGTCAGCAACAGTGTTCTAGGCGCGATAGTTTCGGTTAGGTTACGTTTGGTTATGTTACGTTTGTGCTATAAACTGCTTTCCGGTGGACTTCTGCGCACTACTGTGGCCAAACATGCCCAGCTTTGCCCCGGGGAGTCCAGTAATAGTGGCTGCGGCGCGTTCGGCAGGGTTAGGTAACGCTTGGTTGTGTCAGGCTTGTTTGGGTTAGGATAGGATATCTTTCACTTTTGCGCTGTACACTGAAATGCGTTGGATTTCAGCGTTCTACTCGTCTCTAGTATATGCTGCTTGGTCCTACGGAGGCCGGTAATAATGGTTTCGCCACGCTAGATTGAGATAGGCTGCGTTAGGATATGTTATTTTAGCTCTTGTTAGATTTAGGTAGCTCCGACTTTTCTGCAATGCAGTGCGATTCTATGGATTTCTGTGCACTACTCTACGCTATTATGATCTGCTTGGCTCCACGGAGACCTGCAAGACTGGCCGGGGCACGTTAGTCTGAGTTTGAATACGTTTGGTTGGGTTAGGTTTCTTTGGGTTAGTTCAGATTAGCTTGGACTTTCTTGCTGAACACTGTTATTCTATGGACACCTGGGCTCTGCTCTGCTCTTTCCAATTCTGCTTGCCTCTGTGGACGACAGCAATAGCGGCCGCGGCTGGTTAAGTTGTACTATGCTACGTTTGGGTAGGGGAGGTTAGGACATATTTGGTCAGCATGTTCTTGCCTTTTGCGCTACACACTGATATTCGGCGTGTTCCTACGCTCCCCATTGCTCTACTATACTCTGCTAGACTCTGGGGAGGCCAGTAATATTGGTCCCGTCACGTCAGGTTGAGCTAAGTTACGTTTGGTTATGCTATGTTTGTCTGTGTTAGGTTTGGATAGTTTTTACTTTCTTGGCATAGGCTGTTATTCGGTTGACTTCTGCTCTCTACTGCGCTCTACTATACTCTGCCCGACGCTGGGAGGCCAGCAGTAGTGTTCGCTGCACGCTAGGTTGAGTTGGCTTACGTTCGGTTATGTCACGATTGGCTAGGTTCGGGGAGGATACCTTCAACTTTTGTGCTATACACTCCTCTTCGGTGGTATTCTGCGCTCCACTGCGATCTGATATTTTCAGCTCGGCATTGGAAAATACAGCAATAATGATCTCGGCCCCTTATGCCGAGTTATGCTGCGTTCGAATGGCTTAGGTTAGGTCAGGTTGAGCTAGGTTATCCTTACTTCCGTGCTTTACAATGCAACGCAGCGGATTTCTGTGATCTGCTGTGCTCAAGTATATTCTGCCTGGCTCTGGGGAGGTCAGCAATAGAGGTTTAGGGCGGTTATGTGGTGTTTGGTTACGATAGGCGATGCTATACTTGGTTAGGTTAGTCTAGGACAGCTTCGAATTTTGTGCTGTAAACTGTAAGGCGGTCAATTTCTGCACTCTACTCTGCTCTATTGGGCTCCGCGTGGCTGTGGGGAGGCCACCAATAATGGTCCCGGCACGCTATGCTTTGTTGGGTTACGCTTGGTTAAATTAGGCAAGTCTGGGATAGGTTAGGGTAACTTTGACACTTCTGCTATACATTGCTGTTCTATGGACTTCCGCGCTCTGGGCTCCACTAATATGCACTGCATGGCGGTGTGGAGGAAAGCGATGCTGGACTCGTCTCGTTAGGTTTAGTTAGGCTAAGATTGGCTTGGTTACGTTTCTTTGTGCTGGGAGTGGATAGCATTGTCTTTCGCAGAATACTCCTGCGATCTACTGTGTTTTCTTACATGCTGCTTGGCCCAGGGGGCCCTGCAATAGTGGTCGCCGCACGTTATGTTGAGTCAGGCTTCGCTTGGCAATGTTTAGCTGCCTCGGGCTAGGTTTGGATTGCTTTGACTTTTCTGCTATACACAGCGATCGTATGGATTTCTGCGCACCACCCACTGTAATATGTTCTGCATGTCACTGGGGTGGCCAGCAATAGTGGTCGCGTCTCGTCAGGTCGAGTTGCATTACGTTAGGCTTTCTTGGTCTTCGATCGGTTAGGGATATCTATGACTTTTGCGCTACAGATTGCTGTTCGACGGACCTCCGCGCTCTACTGTTCGCTATCACAATCTGTTTGCGTCTGAGGTTGCCAGGAACAGCTGTCGCGTCAGGTTAGATTTAGTTAAGTACAGCTTGGTTCGGGCAGGTTTGTTTGGTTTTGGTCGGGATTGCTTCGAAATTTTTGCTATACTCTGCTATCTGGTCGATATCAGCATCCTATATTGCTCTGCTATACTCTGAATGGCTCTCGTGAGGCCAGCAATAGCGGTCTTGGCGCCCCTGCTTTGGTTACGTTACGTTTGGTTACATTACGTTTGGTCAAGTTAGGAGAGTATATTGACTGATATTCGGCGGTCTTCTGCGCTCCACTGAGCTCTAATATGCTCTCCATGGCTCCGGCGATGAAGCCAGTAGTGGTCCTGGCACGTTAGTTTTATTTAGGCTACGCTTGGACAGGTTATGTTGGTTTTGGTTATGTCTGAATAGGTTCGACTTTCTCGTTATACACTGCTATTCGGCTGATTTCAGCGTTCTACTTTGCCCAACTCTACTATGCTCGAATCTGTGAAGGCCAGCAATTACGGTCGCTGCTCTTTATTGTGAGTTATGTAACGCTCGGTTAGGTGAAGATTGGTTAAGCTTGATTGGGTTATGTTAGGCTAGGTTGGGATAGGGTAGCTTAAACTTTTGTGCTACACTGTACTTTGCTCGACCCCTGGTGGCCAGCAATAGTGGTGCGGACACGCTGGTTTGAGTTATGTTACGCTTGGCTTGACAAGGCTGGGTTAGGTTTGATTAGGGTAGCTTCCACTTTTGTGCTAAGCAATGCTATTCTGCCGATGCCTGCCCTCTGCGTTGCTCTGATAGGATCTGCTTGTCCCTGGGGAGGCCAGCAATTTAGATGGCGGCACGAAAGTTCGGGCAAGGTTACGTTTGTTCGGGTTAGTTTATGTTAGGGTATGGGAGGATAGCTATGACTTTCGTGGTTTACACTGCAATTCGGTGGATTTTAGCACTCTACGGTGCTCTGCTATGCTATGCTTGTCACTGGGGATGCCAGAAATAGAGAACTAGGCACGTTATGCTGGATTTTGTTGCGTTTGGTTATGTTACGTTTGGTTTAGCTAGGTGAGGGTAGCTTTGACTTTTTTGCTATATACTGCTATTCGGTGGACTACTGCGCTATATTGCTCTACTATACTGTGCCCGACTCTGGGGAGGCCAGTAATTGTGTTCCAGGCACGTTAGTTTGTCTAGGGTATGCTTGTTTGTGTTAGGTCATGGTAGCTTCGACCTTCTTGGCATATACAGTTATTCGATTCACATCTACGTTCTACTGTCCTCGACTATACTCTGCTCGACAATGGGGAGGCCAGCAATAGTGATCGCTGCACGTTATGTTTAGTTAGGTTACGTTTGGTTGTGCCGTGATTGGTTATACTAGGAGTGGATAGCCTTGACTTTTGTGCTATACACTGATACTCGGAGGACATCTGCGGTCCACTGTCGTCTGATATGCTCTGCTTGGCTTTGGGTTGCCAGTAATAGCGGTATCGGCACATTAGGTTGAGTTGGTGAACGTTTGGCTATTTACGTTTGCTTTGGTTAGGTTTTGACTGCTTCGTCCTTTCTCCTATAGACTGCAATTCTATGGATCCCTGCGATCTATTCTCCTCTAGTATGCTCTGCTTGACACTGTGATGTCAGCAATACTGTTCGCGGCACGTTAGGTCGAGTTAGAATACGTATGGTTAGCTTAGGTTGGGATGGGTTGGGAAAGGATAGCTCTGACTTTTATGCTATACACTGCTATTCGGTGGATTTATGTGATCTACTGTGCTCTAGCGCATTTTGCTTGGCTCAAGGGTGGCCGGAAACAGTAGCCGCGGCACGTCATGTTCAGCAATGCTTCGTTCGGTTAGCTTATGTTAGGTCAAATTTGGTCGGGATATCGTTGATTTTTATGCAATACACTGCAATGCGCAGGATTTCTGCGCACTATTGTTCTCTAGTACACTCTGCTTGTCTCTGTGGATGCTAGAAATGGTGTTCTCTTCATGTTAGGTTGAGTTTGGTTACGTTTGGTATGCTTAGCATATGTTACTTTGACTTTTGTGCTATACGCTGTCATTCGGTGAATTTCTTCGCTTTAATGCGCTATAATACGCTGTGCATAGTTCTGTGGTGGCCGGTAATGGCGGTCTTTGCACGTTAGGTTTAGTTAGATTTCGTTTCGTTAGGTTAGGTTTGGAAGGCTTGGTTATGGTTTCGTTGACGTTTGGGCTGTACACCTATATTCCATGGATTTCTGCGCTCCACACTGCTCTACTGTACTCTGCTCGACTGTGGCGAAGCGAGCAGTAGTGGTAGTGGCACGTTAGTTTGTGTTAGGTTGCGCTTGGTTTGATTAGGTTAGGTTAGTTTCAGTTAGGATAGCCGTGGCTATCACACTATACGCTATTATTTGTTGAAATCCTGTGATCTTATGTTCCCTGGTATATTGTGCTTGGCCTTGTGGTCGCCTGCAGCAGTGGTCGCGGCACGTTATGTTGAGTCATTCTACGTTAGGTTACGGTACGTTGGCATCGTTGACTTTTCTGCTGTACACAGCGATCCTATCTATTCCTGCGGTTCACTCTCCTCGAATATGTTCTGCTTGGCTCAGAGGATCGCAGCAATAGATTTCGCGGCACGTTATGTTGAGTTAGACTACGTTTGGTTAGGTTAGGTTAGAACATATTAGGTTAGGGAACCTTTCACTTTTCTGCTCTAGACTGCGATTCTATGCATTTCTGCGCTCCACTTTTCACGAAAATGTTCTACTTGGCTCTGGGGAGGAGAGCATTATTGGTGCCGAGACGTTTGGCTGTGTTTGGTTACGTTTGGTGGTGTTACGATTCGTTAGGTTTGGTGAGAGCACCTTCGACTTTTGTGCCATATACTGCTTTCGGAGGATTTCTCCGCTCTACTGTGTTCTAATTGCTATGATTCGTTCTGGGGAGGCCAGAAATATTTGCCGATGCACGTTAGGTTCTGTTGGGTTACGTTTGGTTAGCTTATGGTAACACGGGTAAGGCTTACATAGCTTCGATTTTTCTGCTGCACACTGCGATTCTATGGATTTCGCTCCATACTCTCCTCTAATATGTTCTGCATGGCCGTGGGCAGACCTGAAATAGTGGCCGCCGCGCGTTAGGTTGAGTTATGTTACGTTTGGCTAGGATAGATTTTGTTTGGTTAGGAAGGAATAGCTTCAGCTTTTGTGCTATACACGGCAATTTGGTGGTTTTCTGCGCTCTAATTCGCTCTAACTTGCTGTGCTGGGCTCTGGGAAGGACAGAAATAGTGGTCTCGTCAAGTTACTTTGAGTTAGGTTAAGTCCGGTGATATCATTGTTGGTTAAGTTAGGAATGGTTAGCTTTACCTTTTGCGCTGTGCAGTGTCAATCGGTGGATTTCTGTGTTCTACATAGGTCTACTATGCTCCGCTGGACAATCGTGACGCCAGCATTTGTGGTTGTGCCGTGATAATTTGAGATATGCTACGCTTGGTTAAGTTAGGTTAAGTTAGGTTCGGATTGCTTTGACTTTCGTGCTATACAGTGACATTGAGTGGTATCCTGCTCTCTACTTTGCTCTACTCTCATCTGCTTGGCCTCGTGGCGGCCAGCTGTAATGTTCGCGGCATGATAGGTTGAGATACATTACGTTTGGTTAGGTTAGGCTGGGTAGTATAAAGTCAGGATACATTCGACATATGTGTTCAACTCTGATATTCTAAGTCCCTCTCTGCTCTACTGTGCCCTATTATATTCTGCTTGCCTCTGGGGAAGTCAGCAATTGTTATCGCGGCACATCAGGTTCAGTTATTCTGCGCTTGGTTAGGTTGGGTTAGGACTGGTTAGGGCTTGGTGTATTCGGCTTTTGTGCTATACATTGCTACTTGGTGGCGCTCTGCGCTCTACTGTGCTCTACTATACTCTGCACGACTCTCTGGAGGCCAGCAATAGTGGTAATGGCATGGCAGGTTTAGTTAGACTGCGTTTGGTAATGATACGATTCGTTAGGGTAGGATACGATACCTTTGACTTTTGTGGTATACACCGCTATTCGGTTGATTTCTGCGCTCTGATGTGCTCTAGTATATTCTGCTTGGGAAAGCGGATGCCAGCAGTATTGGTCTCTGCACGGGATTCTGAGTCATGTTGCGTTTGGATATGTTACGTTTGGTTTGATTTGGACTGGGTAGCTTCGATTCTTGCGCTATACACTGGAATTCGGTGGATTTCTGGTCTCTGCAATGCTCTACTATACTCTTCTCGACTATCAAGAGGCGAGCAGTAGTAGTAGATGCACGTTAGTTTCGTTATGTTGCGTTTGGCAAGGTTAGGTTACGTTGCGTTATGATAGGATATTTTTGAGTTTTATGCTACACACTGCTACCCTATGGACTTCTGCGCTCTTCTGTGCTCTATCACAATCTGCTTCTTTCAGTGGGCGCCGGAAATAGTGTTCTCGGCGCGTTAGCTTGTGTTATGTTACGTTTGGTTGGGTTATGCTTGGACAGGTTTTGTTAGAATTGGTTTGACCTTTGAGCTGTACGCTGCTATTCCTACCATTTCAGCGTTCGACATTGCCCTGCTGTACCCTGCTTAGCTCTCGTGGAGCCAGCATTTGCGACCTTGGCACGTCAGGTTTTGGTCACGTTACGTCCGCTTATGTTACGCATGGTTAGGTTAGGACAGGATAGCTTTGACTTTCGTGCTATACACTGCTATTAGGCGGTTTTCTGCGTTCTACTATGCTCTAATATGCTCTGATTGGCGTTGGAGAGGCCAGCAATTTTGGTGCCGGTACGTGAGGTTCGGATTGCTTACGTGAGATTATGCATGGTTAGGACACGTTAGGTTGGGATATTTCATACTTTCTTACTATACACTGCTATTCGGACGACTCCAGCGCTCAACATTGTCTGCTACGCTCTGCTTAGCTCACGTGAAGGCAGCAATGACTTTCGTGTCACGTCATTTTGCGTTACGTTACGTCTGCTTATGTTACGGTTAGTCAGGGTAGTGTAGGATAGCTTTGAGTTTTGTGCTATACACCGCTATTCGGAGAACTCCTGAGCTCCACATTGCTCTACTGCGCTCTGCTCGACTGTGGTGATGTCAGTAATAATGCTCTCGGCATATTCGGTTAAGTTAGGCTACATTCAGTTTGGTTACGTTAGTTAGGGTTTGGTTCGGATTGCTTTGCGTTTCGTGGTATGGCCTCTTTTTCGGTGGACTCCTGCACCCTACTGTCCTCCAGTATGTTATGCTTGGATCTAGGGAGGCCTGCAACAGTGGCCTCGGCACGTAAGGTTGAGATAGATTACCTATGGCCCTGTTTGGATTGGTTATGTTAGAATACGGTAGCTCTGACTTTTTTGATATATGCCGTCACTCGATGGATTTTCGCCCTGTTCATTTCTATAATATGCTCTGCTTTGCACTGGGGATGCCAGCAACACTAACCTCAGTACCTTTCGTTTAGTTATGCTACGTTCGGTTAGGTTATGTTGGGACCGGTTTGGTTAGGGTATCTTCCACTTTTTTGCTATACACTGCAGTGCGGTGGATTACTGCGCTGTACTGGGCTCTAGTATATTCTCCTTGGCTCTGGCGGCTAGCAATAGTGGTCTCGGCACTTTAGGTTGAAATAAACTACGTTCGGTTATGTTACGTATGGACATGTTAGGATGGGGTAACTTCGATTACTGTGCTATGCTTTGCGATTTTATGGATATTTGCGCTCTACCCTCCTCTAATATGTTCTGCATGGCGATGGGGAGGCCAGCAACAGTGAACACGGAAAGTTAGGTTTAGCGGCTCTGTGTTTGCTTAGGATAGGTTAGGCCAGTCTTGGTTGGAGTTTCTTTGTCTTTTGCGCTATACACTGGCATTCGGTGGAGTTCTACACCCTACGTTGCTCTACTATACTCTGCTCGACTCTGGGGAGGCCAGTAATAATGGTCTCGGGCCGTTATACTGTGTTAGGCCACGTTTGGCTACGTTACGCTAGTTTGGGTTAGACTTGGGTAGATATGACTTCCGTGGCACACACTGATTTTCGGTGGATTTCTGCGCTCTACTATATTCTGCTTGCCCGTGCGGAGACGAGCAATAGCGGTCGCGGCACGTTACGTTGAGTTAGCGTATGTTTCACTACGCAGAGTTCCATAGATTAACAGCGTATAGCACAGAAGTCAAAGCTACCCTATCCTAACCTAACCAAACGAAACATAATCGAACGTAACCGAGCTAACACTAACGTGCCTAGGACACTACTGCTGCCCCCCCCC
>NW_016917383.1:0-616 GCF_001483705.2 Eufriesea mexicana
GTATACATATGTCCTTCCATACATTCATCCATTCATACATCATCCCATCCATACATCCGTCGATCTGTACATCCATACATCCATACATCCATCCACCAATCCATCCATCCATCTATACATCCATACATACATCATTACGTGCGTCCATGCATACAACCATACATTCGGTCATACATATATCCATAGATTCATACTTAGATACATCCACACGTACATCCACACATACATCCAAGCATACATCCATACATACATCCACACAAACATACATACATACATCCATACAACCTTACACTCGTGCATCCATACATCTGTACAACAATACATCCATCCTACCATATATCCTGCCATCCACACATACATCCACCAATACATCCATCCATCCATACACCCATACATCCGTACATCCATACATCCATACATATATACATCCATACGTTCATACATCCATACATCCGTCCACAAATACCTCAATCCATCTATACATCCATCCATCCATACAACCAAATGCATACATACATGCACCCATACATCCACCTTGCCATACATCCGTCCTTCCATACATCCACCCATCCATACATCCACCGAACCATACATCCTTCCCTCAATACAAGCACCC
>NW_016917384.1:0-216 GCF_001483705.2 Eufriesea mexicana
CACCAAGCTATGGCAGCTTATAGGTTTTGAATAGACTTATTCTCTGGCAAGTAGATGGCCGTATTTGCAATAGGATTGAAGGCGTTAGGTGATCTATCCACCAAGCTGTAGAAGGTTATAGATTTTGAATAGACCTATTCTCTGGCAAGTAGATGGCTGTACTTGCCATTGGATTGAACGCGTTAGGCGATCTATTCACCATGCTATAACAGGTTA
>NW_016917384.1:469-1073 GCF_001483705.2 Eufriesea mexicana
ATTTTCACCAAGCTATAACGGATTATAGATTTTGAATAGACCTATTCTCTGGCAAGTAGATGACTGTACTTGCCATTGGATTAAAGGCGTTAGGCGATGTATTCTCCATGCTATAACAGATTATAGATCTTGAATGGTCCTATTCTCTGGCAAGTAGATGGCTGTACTTGCCATTGGGTGGATGGCGTTAGGCGATCTATTCACCATGCTATAACAGATTATAGATTTTGAATATACTTATTCATGGCAAGTAGATGGCAGTACTTGCCATTCTATTGAAGGCGTTAGGCGACCTAATCGCCAAGCTGTGGCAGCTTATTGATTTTGAATAGACTTATTCTCTGGCAAGTAGATGGCCATATTTGCCATAGGATTGAAGGCGTTAGGTGATCTATCCACCAAGCTATGACAGATTATAGACTTTGGATAGACCTATTCTTTGGCAAGTAGACGGCTCTACTTGCCATTCGATTGGATGCGATAGGCGATCTCTTCACCAAGCTTTAACAGGTTATAGATTTTGAATAGACCTATTCTCTGCCATGAAGGTGGCTGTACTTGCCATTGGATTCAAGGCGTTAGGCTATCTATTCACCAAGCTATA
>NW_016917385.1:0-1048 GCF_001483705.2 Eufriesea mexicana
ATATAATCCGCATGGCCCTCGGGAAGCCAGTAGCTGTGGTGGCGACACTTAATGTTGAGTTATGCTATGTTCGCTTAGGTTAGGTTACGTCGGGTTAGTTTAGGGTATCACAGAATTTAGTGCTATACTCTGTAATTCGATGGATTTCTGCGCTATACTTTGCACATCTATACTCTGCTCGACTCCAGGGAGAAGAGCAGCACTGGTCGTGGCTCATTTGGTTGTGTTTCGTTACGTTTGGTTAGGTTAGGTTGGGTTATGCTCGGTCAGTTTGGGTTGGCATATATTTGGTTATAATAGCAGCGACTTTCGTGGTATACACTATTGCAAGGTGGATTTCTTTGTTTTACGGCGCTCTAATACATGCTGCTTGCCTCTGGGGAAGCCAGGCGCAGAGGTCGCCTTAGTTATGATTAGCTCTGCTACGTTTCGTTGAGTTAGGCAAGGACTCGTTGGGTTAGGACACCTGCGGCTCGGCCGTACTGGTCGACGCCGGGGAGGATGGGGCCGTCGGGCGCGAAAACGATGAAGCGGGGTTAGGGGCAGCGGCTAAGGACGGCGTTGACGCGCGCGTGCAACGTCGCCATGCCGCTGGTGACGGAACCACCTTCGTGTGGTGCAGTGCACTGGTGGTCGGCCGAAATCGCGCAGCTCCGGGAGCTTTGCGTGCTCGCCCGGCACCAGTACAGCTGGCGCGGGGTGGACGACGCGCGGTGTCCGCTGAGGATATCGCGCGCCTCTATCGCGAGTACCGGTCCGCGGTAGGCGATCTCAGGATGGGGATTCGCGGAGCCAATTCTCGGCAATGGGACGAACTCCTCGCGGCACTCGAAGGCGATCCGTGGGGACGCCCCTATAAACTAGTAATGGTGATGTTAGGGGCATGGGCGCCCCCGTGACCGAGCGTATGGACCCCGAGCTCCTGCGGCGGGTGAACGATGCCCTATTCCCGGTGGAGGCGTTGGAGTGGGTGCAACCCGTTGCAGAGCGATCGGAACATGTCGGATAGTCCGACGAGTTGGGCCGTGCGGTCGTTAGGATGGGGACG
>NW_016917386.1:0-582 GCF_001483705.2 Eufriesea mexicana
GGAGAGATGCTTTTTGAGCGCTATTGCCATTGCAATGATATCGATTGTGGCTGGAAAATACAAGTTTGTTGACATTTTCGACTAATATCGTTGTGAGCTACCTTTATTGCATAAATAATGAGGGTAGATTCTACTGGCGTGATATAGCCATTGCATTGCAAGAGCATCAAGCAGGAAAATTCAAATTTATTGACGTTTTCGACTAATATCGTGGTGAGCTAACCTTATTGCATAAACAAGGAGAGTAGATTCTACTGGCGTGCTATAGCCATTGCATTGCTAGAGCATCAAGCAGGAAAATCCCATTTAATGACATTTCCGAATAATATTGTGGTGAGCTATCTTTCTTGCATAAATAAGGCGGAAAGATTCAATTGGCGTGCTATAGCCAATGCATAGCTGTAGTATCTGGCTGGAAAATTCATTTTTATTGACATTTACGACTAATATCCTTTTAACCTAACTTCTTTGCATAAGTAAGGGGGAAAGGTAGTTTTGTCGTGCTGTAGCCTTTGCATTGCTATGGACTCCGGCAGGAAAATTCAATTTTACTGACATTTTCGACTCATATCGTGGTGAGCC
>NW_016917387.1:0-579 GCF_001483705.2 Eufriesea mexicana
CATTGGATTGAAGGCGGTAGGCGATCTATTTTCCAAGCTATAGCAGATTACAGATTTCGAATATACCTATTCTCTGACATGTAGATGGCTGTATTAGCCATTGGATTGAAGGCGTTAGGCTATCTATTCTGCAAGCTATAACAGGTAAAAGATTTTGGAAGGACCTATTGTCTGGCAAGTAGATGGCAGTACTTGCCATTGGATTGAAGGCGTTTGGCGGTCCATTCACAAAGCCATAACAGATTATAGATTTTGAATAGACTTATTCCTTGTCAAGCAGGTAGCTGTACTTGCCATTAGATTGTAGGCGTTAGGTGATCTATTCACCAAGCTATAACAGGTTATATATTTTGAATAGACTTATTCTCTGGCAAGTACAGATGGCTGTACTTGCCATCGGTTTGATGGCGTTAGGCTATCTGTTCACCAAGCTATAACATGCTAAAGACTTTGAATAGACCGATTCTCTGGCAAGTAGATGGATGTACTTGCCATTGGATTGGAGGCGTTAAGTTATCTATTCACCAAGCTGTAACAAGTAATAGATTTTGAATAGACCAATTCTCTGGCAAGTAGATG
>NW_016917388.1:0-698 GCF_001483705.2 Eufriesea mexicana
TCAAAATCTATCCAAACACAGCCGAAGCTAACATAACCTAACCAAACGCAGCCTAACTCAACCGAACCCGCAGCCGCACTATTGCTGCACTTCCCAGGGACAAGCAGACTATTGTAGAGCGCAGTAGATCGCAGAAATTCACCGAACAGCTGTGTACACCGCGAATTCGTGTCCATTCGTGCCAAACCAAAACCAATTAACCCAACCAAACGGAGCCTAACTAAACCCAACGAGCCTAGGTTACAATTGCTGGCATCCCCAGACGTTATCAGGGCATACCAGAGCAATTTAGAGCACAGAAATCCTCGAAGTGGCAGTGTACAGCACAGAAGTCAAAGCCATCGTGTCCCAACCAAACCAAACGTAACATAGCCAAACATAAACGAACTCAATCTAACGTGCCGAGACCACTGTCGCCGGGCCCCCATAAGCCAATCAGAAAAAGACAGAGCACAGATGAGCGCAGGAGTCCATAGAATAGCAGAGATGAGCACAAAAGTCAAAGCTACCCTAACCAAACATAACCTAACCCACACCTAACCTAACCCAACCGAACGTAATATGACTGAACCTAACGTGTTGAGAGCACAATTGCTGGTCTCCAACACAGAGCCAAGCAAAACATGTTTGGGCAAAGAAGGGCGCAGAAGTCCACCGAATGGCAGCGTATAGGCCGAAACCGTGGCTATCCACACCTA
>NW_016917389.1:0-521 GCF_001483705.2 Eufriesea mexicana
TAGTGGTCGCGGTACATTGTGTTCATTTTGAGATCGTTCGGTTAAGTTAAGTGATATGTTAGGTTATATTTGACTCTTGTGCTATACATTGTAATGCGGTCGAATTCTGCGCTCTACTGTGCTCTATTATATTCTGTTTGGCACTGGAGGGACTCCAGTAGTGTCCTCGGTACGATAGAGTGTGTTATGTTACGATCGGCTATGTTGCGCTTGTTTAGGTTAGGATACGGTAGCCTTGACTTTTGTGCTATACGTTTCTATGCGGCGGATTTCTGTATTCTGCTGTGATCTAATATGTTCTGCTTGGCTCTGTAGAATTCAGCAATATCTGCCTAATCACGTTATTTTGAATTACACGACTTCTGCATAGGGATGGTATGGTCAGGTTAGGTTTGGGTATCCTTCATTTCCGTGCTTTGCACAGCAATACGGTGCATGTCTGCGCTCTACTCTGCTCTAGTATAATCTGCTTGGCTCTGGGGTTGCCGGCAATTGTCTTCTCGGCACGATAGTACGATTTA
>NW_016917390.1:0-676 GCF_001483705.2 Eufriesea mexicana
TTTATAGACATTTTCCTCTAATACCATGGTGAGCTATCTTTCTTGCTTAGATAAGGAGGGGCGACTCTATTGGCGTGCTATGGCCACTGCAATGCTATAGAATCTGCCTGGAATATCCAATTTTATTGACATTTTGACTAATATCGTTGTGAGCTAGCTGCCTCGCATATGTAAGGTGGAAAGATTCAATTGGCGTAATATGGCCATTGCATTGCTATAGGATCTCGCTGGAAGATTCAGTTTTACTGACATTTTCATCTAATATCGTGGTGAGCTAACTTTCTGTCATAAATAAGGAGGAAAGATTCTATTGGCGTGCTATAGCCATTGCGGTGCTATATATTCAGCCTGGAAAATTCAACTTTATTGACATTATCGACTTATATCTTCGTGAGCCAACTCTCTCGCATATATAATTGGGAAAGATTCCACTGGCGCGCTATAGCCATTGCAATGCTATAGAATCTGCCCGGAAAATTCAATCTTATTGTCATTTTCGACATATATCGTGGTGAGCTAACTCCCTTGCATACGTAAGGAGGAAGAATTCTATTGGCGTACAATAGCCATTACAATGTTTTAGAATCTGGCTGGAAAATTCAATTTCATTGACATTTTCTGCTAATATTGTTGTGAGCTGACTTTCGTGCATAAATAAGGAGGAAAGATTCTTTTG
>NW_016917390.1:740-953 GCF_001483705.2 Eufriesea mexicana
ATCGTGGTGAGCTAACTCCCTTGTATACGTAAGGAGGAAGAATTCTCTTGGTCTACAATAGCTATTGCAATGGTGTAGAATCTGGCTGGAATATACAATTTTATTTACATTTTCGAATAATATCGTGGTGAGCTGATTTTCTTGCTGAATTAAGGAGGAAAGATTCTATTGGCGTGCTATAGCCATTGCATTGCTACAGGATCTGGCTGGAAA
>NW_016917391.1:0-3618 GCF_001483705.2 Eufriesea mexicana
ATGTTAGTCGAAACTGTCAATATAATTATATTTTCCACCCAGATACTATAGCACTGCAACGGCAATAGCACGCCTACGGAATTTTGCCTCCTTATTTATGCAAGAATGTTAGTTCACCACGATATTAGTCGGAAATGTCAATAACATTTAATTTTCCTGCAAGATTCTATACCATTGCAATGCCTATAGAACGCCAATAGTATCTTTCCTCCTTATTTAAGTAAGAAAGCTAGCTCACCGTGACATTAGACGACATTGTCAATACAATATAATTTTCCATGCAGTTTCTATAGCATTGCAATGACTATAGCACGCCTATTGAATCTTCCCTAATGGTTTATGTAAGAAAGTAGCTCAGTACGATATTAGCCGAAAATGTTAATAAAATTTTATTTTCCCGAAATATTCTATTATATTGCAGTGGCTGTCGCACGGCAATAGAATCTATCCTCCTTATTTATGCATGGAGGTTAGCTCACCACGATATTAGCAGAAGCTGTCTATATAATTATATTTTTTGGCCAGATACTATGGCACTGCAACGGCTATAGCGCGCAAACGAAATATTTCCTCCCTATTTCTGAAAAATGTTAGCTCACCACGATATTGGAACAAAAGTCAATAAAATTATATTTTCCATCCAGATTCTATATCACTGCAGTGGCTATAGCAGGCCAATAGAATCTGTTCTCGTTATTTATGCAAGAATGTTAGCTCATCCCGATATTAGTCGAAAATGACAATAATATTGAACTTTCCAGGCAGATTCTGTAGCATTGCGATGCATATAGGACGCCAAAACAATCTTTCCTGCTTATTTATGCAAGAAAGTAGCTCAGTACGATATTTGTCGATGATGTCAGAGAAATTTAATTTTCCAGAGAGATTCAATAGCACTGCAACGGGGATAGCACGCAAATGGAATCTTGCCTCCTTATTTACGCAAAAAAGATATCCCACCACGATACTAGCCGAAAATCTGAGTAAAATTGAATTTCCCATGCAGGTCCTATAGTATTGCAATGGCTATTGCACGCCAATAGAATCTTTCCTCCTTATTTAAGAAAGAAAGCTAGCTCAAAATTGCAATGGCCATATCACGCCAAAAGAATCTTTCCTTCTTATTTATGCAAGGAGGTAAGCTCACTACGATATTAGCCGAAAATGTCAATAAAATTGAATTTTCCAGCCAGAACCTATAGCATTGCATGGCAAACGCACACCAATAGAATTCTTCCTCCGTGTTTACGCAAAAAAGTTAGCTCACCACGATAGTAGAAGAAAATGTTAATTAAATTTGATTTTCCAGCCAAATACTTTAGCATCGCAATGGCTATAGCATGCCAAAAGAATTTTTCCTCCTTATTTAGGCAAGAAAGTTGGCTCACCCCGATATTAGTCGAAAATGATAATAAAATTATATTTTCCAGCCAGATTCTATAGCACTACCAACGCTACAGCCCGCCAATGGAATTTTTACTCCTTATTTATGCAGGAGGATTAGCTCACCACGACACTAGACGAAAATGTGGATAAAAATGAATCTTGCAGCCTGATTCTATGGCATTGCAATGGCTATAGCACGCCAATAGGATCTTTCCTGCTTGTTTATGCAAGAAAGTAGCTCAGTACGATATTTGTCGGAGATGTCAAAAAAATTTAACTTTCCAGCCAGATTCTATAGCACTGCAACGGGTATAGCACGCAAACAGTATCTTTCCTCCTTATTTAAGTAAAAAAGTTATCTCACCACGATATTAGAAGAGAATGTTAATAAAATTGGATTTTCCATCCAGATTATATATCATTGAAATGGCTATAGGATGCCAATATAATCTTTCCTCCTTATTTATGCAAGAAAGATAGCTCTCGCCGATATTAGTCGAAACTGTCAATATAGTTATATTTTCCAGCCAGCTACTATGACACTGCAACGGCTATAGCGCGCCAACGGAATTTTGCCTCCTTATTTATGCAAAAATGTTAGTTCACCACTATATTGGAAGAAAATGTCAATAAAATTGGATTTTACAGACAGATTACATAGCATTGCAATTGCCATAGTACGCCAATAGAATCTTGCCTCCTTATTTATGAAAGGGGGATAGCTCACCACGGTATTAGCCGAAAATGTCAATAAAATTGAATTTTCCAGCCAGAAGCTATAGCATTGCATGGCAAAAGTACACCAATAGAATTCTTGCTCCTTGTTTATGCAAGAAGGTTTGCTCACCACGATATTAGTAGAAAATATTAATAAAATTGGATTTTCCAGCCAGATACTTTAGCATTGCAATGTCTATAGCATGCCAAAAGAATCTTTCCTCCTTATTCAGGCAAGAAAGTTAGCTCACCCCGATATTACTCGAAAATGTTAATAAAATTATATTTTGCAGGCAGCTACTAGAGCAATGCAATGGCTATAGCACGACGATGGAATTTTTCCTTCTTATTTATGCAAGAAGGATAGCTCGCCACGATATTAGAAGAAAATGTTAATAATACTTTTATTTCCAGCCAGATTCTATGGCATTGCAATGGCTAGAGCACGCCAGTAGAATCTTTCCTCCTTCTTTATGCAAGAAAGTTAGTTCACAACGATATTAGTCCAAACTGTCAATATAATTATATTTTCCAGCCAGATACTATAGCGCTGCAGTGGCTATAGCACGCCAACGAAATTTTTCCCCATTTTTAATGCAAAAAAGTTAGCTCATCACGATATTGGAGAAAATGTCAATAAAATTATATTTTCCACACAGATTCTATACCACTGCAGTGGCTATAGCACGCCAATAGAATCTGTCCTCCTTATTATGCAAGAATGTTAGCTCACCCCGATATTAGTTGAAAATGCCAATAAAATTGAATTTTCCAGCCAGAATCTGTAGCATTGCAATGCCCATATGACGCCAAAACAATCTTTCCTGCTTATTTATGCAAGAAAGTAACTCAGTACGATATTTGTCGAAGCTGTCAAAAAAATTTAATTTTCCAGCCAGATTCTATGGCACTGCAACGGGTATAGCACGCAAATGGAATCTTCCCTCCTTATTTACGCAAAAAAATAAGCTCACCACGATATTGTAGGAAAATGTCAATAAAATTGGATTTTCCAGACAGATTACATAGCACTGCAATGGCTATAGCACGCCAATAGAACCTTTCCTCCTTATTTATGCAAGGAGGTCAGCTCACTACGATAGTAGAAGAAAATGTTAATAAAATTGGAATTTCCAGCCAGATACTTTAGCATCGCAATGGCTATAGCATGCCAAAAGAATCTTTCCTCCTTATTTAGGCAAGAAAGTTAGCTCACCCCCGATATTAGTCGGAAATGTTAATAAAATTATATTTACCAATCAGATACTATAGCACTGCAATGGCTATAGAACGACAATGGAACTTTTCCTTCCTATTTATGCAAGAAAGTTAGCTCGCCACGATATTACAAGAAAATGTTAATAATATTTTTATTTTCCAACCAGATTCTATAGCATTGCAATGGCTATAGCTCGCCAGTAGAATATTTCCTCGTTCTTTATGCATGAAAGTTAGCTCACACCGATATTATTGGAAACTGTCAATATAATTATACCTTCCTGCCAGATTCTATAG
>NW_016917392.1:0-1044 GCF_001483705.2 Eufriesea mexicana
ACCCTAAGACCTGGCTGTTGGAAGACCGTAACGGGTCTTCCTTGTTCCACGACGGAACACCGGATGTTACGCGCCCATCAGGTGGGCACCGCGCGACGAAGCAGGGAACCCGTCACCACATCAAGAACGCCTGGCCCTCCGGTGTCTTGCAAGCCGCAACGCCTTGCTCCCGCCAAGTTACGAATCTCCAGGGTCGAATTCGAGACCATGGTGGAAAACGGAACAGCACGTCGTTCCGAGAGCTGCTGGTCATCGGCCCTCCATCTGGTACGGAAGAAGGGGGATGAATGGCGACCATGTGGTATTTACCGTGTGTTGAATGCGCGAACGGTCCCGGACAAATAACCAGTGCCCCACATCGAGGACTTCGCGCAGCGCTTGGCGGGCAAAACGCTGTTCCCAACGATACACCTGGTGCGGGCGTATAATCAAATTCCAGTGAACCCAGACGACGTGCCGAAAACCGCCATTACCACACCTTTCGGGCTGTTCGAGCTCCCGTGGATGTCGTTCGGACTCCGAAACGCGGCCCAGACGTTTCAGCGCTTCATGGACGAAGTGTTGCGAGGTCTGGACTGGTGCTACGTTTATATCGACGACGTCCTCGTGGCCTCGAACTCAGTCGAGGAGCACGAGCGCCATTTACGCGAACTTTTTAGTCGCCTGAACGACTACGGGGTGTTGCTGAATTGCGCAAAGTGCGTTTTTGGTGCGCCGGAGGTGTCCTTCCTCGGGCACGCCGTGACTGCGGGTGGCATCCGGCCATTGCCGCAGAAAGTCGAAGCAATTCGAACTTATCCGCGCCCTAAGACAGTTAAAGAACTGCGACAATTTCTGGGCATGCTGAATTTCTACCGGCGTTTCGTGCCTGGCGCCGCACGAGTTCAGGCGCCCTTGAATACGGCTCTTCGAGGTGACGTCAGGAGTCGAAGCCCAGTCTACTGAAACGAGTTCAGGCGCCCTTGAATGCGGCTCTTCGATGTGACGTCAGGAGTCGAAGCCCAGTCTACTGGACACCCGACGGAATCGAGGCGTTCGAGCGAT
>NW_016917393.1:0-751 GCF_001483705.2 Eufriesea mexicana
GTGTACAGCGCAAAAGTCACAGCTAACATGTCCAGCCCAACCAAACGTAATGTTGCCGAAAGAAACATACCTCACCCTATCGTGCCGAGACAACTATTGCTGCCATCCCCAGAGCCAAGCAGGAGAGGGTAGAGCAGACGGCAGAAACCCACATAACCGCAGTGCGATGCACGAAAGTCAAAGCTGCCCTATCCTAACCTAACCAAACGTAACATAATGAAACGTAACATGATCCAACCTAACGTGCCTAGGCCACTATTGCTGTCATCCCCATCGCCGAAACATGTTGGAGGAGAGTAGAACGTAGAAATCCCCCGAATGGTTGTATATAGCAGAAAAGTCAGAGATAACATAACCTATCCCAAACCTACCTAACCAAACCAAACATAGCATAATCCATACTAACGTGCGTAGACCATCATATCTGGCCTCGTGAGGGTCAAGCAGAGCATACTGGAGCCACGTAGAGCGCAGAGATCAGCCGCATTGCAGTCTATATCACAATAGTCAAAGATACCATGGCCTTACCTAACCTAACCTAACCTACCCTAACGTAACGTATCTCATCCTACCGAGACGCGGCCACAATTGCTTGCATCCCTAAGGATAAGGAGAAAATGATAGAGCATAGTAGAGCGCGGGAGTGCATAGAAAAGTAGAGTTGAGCACAAAAGTCGAAGCTATCCTAACCAAACTTAATCTAACCTCAGAAAGCCAAACGTAATATGACTCAACCTGACCTGCCGCGACC
>NW_016917394.1:0-353 GCF_001483705.2 Eufriesea mexicana
TTGAATTTTTTTGAGATACTCGGCTAATATTCTGGTGACCTAACTTTCTTGGATATATAAGGAGGAAAAATTCTACTGTCGAGCTATAGTCATTGCGATGCTATGGAATCTGACAGGAAAATTCAATTTTATTGGCATTTTCGACTAATATCGTGGTGAGCTAACTTTCTTAAATAATTAAGGATGAAATATCCTCTTGATGTGCTATAGCCATTGCAGTGCTATAGAATCTGGCTGGAAAATTGATTTTTTTGACATTTTCCGCTAATATTGTGGTGACCTAACTTTCTTGGATATATAAGGAGGAAGGATACTGCTGTCGCGCAATAGTCATTGCGATGCTATAGAATCTG
>NW_016917394.1:376-701 GCF_001483705.2 Eufriesea mexicana
CTCACATATACGAATATTATCGTGGCGAGCTAACTTTCTTGCATAAATAAGGGGGAAAGATTCTACTTGCGTGCAATACCAGTCGCAGTGCTATAGAATCTGGCTGGAAGTTTCAGTTTGATTGATATTTACGACTAATACTGTGGTGAGCTAGCTTTCTTGCATTAACAAGGAGGAAGAATACTATTGGCGTGCTATTGTCATTGCAATGCTGTTTAATCTGGATGGAAAATTCAATTTTATTCACATTTTCGTGCAATAGCGTGGTGAGCTGACCTCCTTGCATATAAAAGGAGGAAGAATACTATTGGCGTGCTATAGCCAT
>NW_016917395.1:0-366 GCF_001483705.2 Eufriesea mexicana
CCCAGACTCCAGCGAATAGCAGTATAAAGCACAAAAGTCTATGCTACCCTCTCCTATCCTAACAAACCGCAACATGCCCAAACGTAACCTAACACGACCTAACGTGTAGCGAACACTATTGCCGGCCGTCCCATGGACAAATAGAGTATAATTGAGCAGAGTAGGGCGCAGATATCCATCGAATAGCAGTACATCGCACAAAAGTTAGTGCTGCCCACTCCCGACCTAACCAATCGTATCACAAGCAAACGTATCCTAACTCAAGCTAGCGGGCCGAGACTACTACTTCCGGCCTCCGCCGTCCCGAGCAAAATATACTAGGGCACGGTTGGGCTTTGAAATCTGCAGCACTTCAGTTCATATCAC
>NW_016917396.1:0-940 GCF_001483705.2 Eufriesea mexicana
TCAGGTACTAATTATTTTTTGTTTCAGGTTTTAATTATCTTTTTTCTTTCAGATTCTATTTCTATTATTCTATTTGTCTTTGTTTCAGCATTCGAGTATTTCGTAGAATATTCGAATGCTTCGTTGTTGGTTCATTTGTATATCATCGTTGGCTACATCAATGGCTATTCAGTGGCCATTGTCCACTCTCTTAAATAATTTAACTGTAATTCCTTCTTTCAGGTTCTAATTATTTTTCTTCTTTCAGATTTTATTTCTTTCATTCTATTTGTCCTTATTTCAGCATTCGAGTATTTCGTATAATATTCGAATGCTTCGTCGTTGGTTTACTTATGTCTCATCGTTGGCTAACTCTTTCCTTTCACAAATTTTACGACTTCCGTTCGATTTGTTTTCGTTAGAGCGTTCGAGTATTTCGCATAATACTCGAGCGCTTCCTCGTCGGTATGTTTATATCTCATCGTTGGAATGTTTCTGTCTCGTAGTTATGTTGCTTAGGTCTCGTCGTTGGCTTGCTCGTTCCATTTGGTTATTATCCTTGATAGTTTCCTCGTACTAATCCCTTTCCTTTCAGCTACATATTAACAATAATATATTCTGTTTTAGCTTTTAGGTTTCTCAAGATTCTGTTGCGACACATCAATGGACGATGCGTGCGTTTACTTTTAAGTAATCATAAGATAGATCCATAGACTAAGTATCATGTGCGCGCTATCTGTACAAAGGTAAGCTACCTAACTTGGAGCGAAATTTATAAATATTTATATTTTCCCTTATCCCTCTCGTTTACCAAACAGAATATAATTATTCTCGCGATAGTCGTGATTGTTCTTAAGCACTGACTAGCCTACGCGTTGTGCTCTCGTGTACTCGATAAGTGCATGCTTCGTAAGTCATCCTCACGACTCGTCTCCGACACTCATTTCCAGTCACTGTCAAT
>NW_016917397.1:0-213 GCF_001483705.2 Eufriesea mexicana
ATTTTCCAGACAGATTCTATAGCATTGCAATGGCTATAGCACGGCAATAGGATATTTCTTCCTGAGTTGTGCAAGAAAGTTAGCTCACCCCGATATTAGTCGAAAATGTCAATAAAATTTAATTTTCCAGCCAGGATCTATAGCATTGCAATGGCTAAAGCACGCCAATAGAATATTTCTTCCTTATTTAAGCAAGAATGTTAGCTTACCACG
>NW_016917398.1:0-558 GCF_001483705.2 Eufriesea mexicana
GAACTTGCCATTGGATTGAAGGCGTTAGGCGATCTATTCACCAAGCTATAACAGGTTATACATCCAGAATAGGCCTATTCTCTGGCAAGTAGATGGCTGTACTTGCCACTGGATTGAAGGCGTTAGGCGATCTATTCACCAAGCTATAACAGGTTATAGATTTTGAATAGACCTATTTTCTGGCAAGTAGAAGTGTGTACTTGCATTTGGATTGAAGGCTATGGGCGACCTATTCACTAAGCTATAACAGATTATAGATTTTGAATAGAAATATTCTCTGGCAAGTAGATAGATGTACTTGCCATTGGATTGAAGGCTATGGGCGACCTATTCACTAAGCTATAACAGATTATAGATTTTGAATAGAAATATTCTCTGGCAAGTAGATAGATGTACTTGCCATTGGATTGAAGGCGTTAGGCCATCTGTTCGCCATGCTATAACAGGTATTAGATATTGGATAAACCTATTCTCTGGCAAGTAAATGGCTGTACATGCCATTGGATTGAAGGCGTTAAGCGATCTATTCACCAAGCTATGGCAGCTTATGTGTTTTGA
>NW_016917399.1:0-241 GCF_001483705.2 Eufriesea mexicana
TGGCTGTACTTGCCAATAGATTGAAGGCGTTAAGCGATCTACTCACCAAGCTGTAACAGGTTAAAAATTTTGAATAGACATATTCTCTGGCAAGTAGATGACTGTACTTGCCATTGGATTGAAGGCGTAAGGCGGCCTATTCACCAACCTATAGCACATTATACATTTTGAATAGATGTATTCTCTGGCAAGTAGATGGCTCTACTTGTCATTGGATTGAAGGCGTTAGGCGATCTATTCA
>NW_016917400.1:0-871 GCF_001483705.2 Eufriesea mexicana
GTATGGGTGGATGCATTTATGGATGGATGGATGAATGGATGGATGTATGGATGGATGAATGTATGTTTGGATGGATGTATGGATGGATGGATATATGTATGTGCGGATGTATGAATGTATGGATGGATTGGTGGATGTATGGATGGATGAATGGATGTTTGGATGGATGTATTTATGGATGGGTTTATGTATGGATGGATGGATATATGGATAGATGTATGTTTGGGTGGATAGATTTATGGGTGCCTGGACGTGTGGACGGATGGATGTATGGATTGACGGATGTGTGAATGGATTGAGGAATGGATTGTCGGATGCACGGATGTATGTATATATGGATTTATATATGTATGGATGTATGTATGGATGGTTGTATGGTTGGATGGAATTATGGATGGATGGATTTATGGATGTACGTTTTTATGAATGTATGGGACTATGGTTTTACGGATGTACGGTTGGATGGATGATTCGATGTATGGATGTATGAATGTATGGATGTATGGTTGTATGGATGTATGGATGTACTGATGTACGAATGTATGTATGTACGGTTGTGTGGATGTATATATGTATGGTTGAATGGATGGATGTATGTACGTATTGATGTATGTATGGACGTATGGTTGGATGGATGTATGAGTGGATGGATGTATGGATGGATGGATGTATGGGTGTATGTACTGATGCATGTATGGTTGGATGGATGTATGGGTGGATGGATATATGTATGTGCGGATGTATGAATGTATGGATGGATGGATGTATCGATGTATAGATGTATGTTTCGATGGATGTATGAATGTACAGATGTATGTATCGATGGATGAATGGATGGGTGCTTGTATGAATGGATGGATGTGTGGTTCGG
>NW_016917401.1:0-919 GCF_001483705.2 Eufriesea mexicana
ACTTAGTTCACCACGATATTAGTCGAAAATGTCATTAAAATTGTTTTTTCCAGCCAGGTTCTACAGCACTGCAATGGCAATAGAACGCCAACAGGATATTTTTTCCTTATTTATGCAAGAAAGTTAGCTCACCACGATATCAGTTGAAAATGTCCATAAAATCGAATTTTCCAGTCAGATTCTGTATCATTGCAGTGGATATATCGCGCCAATATAATATTTGCTCATTATTTATGCAAGAAAGTTAGCTCACCACGACAATAGTCGTATATGTGAATAAAATTGTACTTCCCATGCAGATTCCATAGCATTGCAATGGCTATAGCACGCCTATAGATCCTTTCCTCCTTATTTATGCAAGAAAGTTAGCTCACAACGATATTAGTTGAATATGGCAATAAAATTATATCCAGCATGATTCTATAGCATTGCAATGGCTATAGCGCGCCAATAGAATCTTTCCTCTTTATTTATGCAAAAAAGTTAGCTCACCCCGATATTAGTCAAAAATGTCAATAAAATTTAATTTTCCAGCATGATTCTATATCATTGCAATGGCTATAGCACGCCAATAGAATCGTTCCTCCTTATTTATGCAAGAATGTTAGCTCAACCCGATATTAGTCGAAACTGTCTATATAATTATATTTTCCAGCCAGATACTATAGCACTGCAACGGCTATATCACGCCAACGGAATTTTTCCTCCTTAATTATGCAAGAAAGTTAGCTCAGCACGATATTGGGACAGAATGTTAACAAAATTGGATTTTCCAGGCAGATTATGTTGCATTGCAATGGCTATAGGACGACAATAGTTTCTTTCCTGCTTATTTAGGCAAGAAAGATAGCTCACCAAGGTATTAGAAGAAAATGTTAATTAAATTTGACATTCCAGCCAGATTATATAGCATTGCAAT
>NW_016917402.1:0-396 GCF_001483705.2 Eufriesea mexicana
GATTTCATTTTTATCGAAATTTTCGTCTAATATCGTGGTGAGCCACCTTTTTTGCGTAAATAAGGGGTAAAGTTTCTTTTGGCGTGCTATTACCATTCCAACGCTATAGAGTCTTCCAGGAAAATTCAAATTTATTGACATTTGCGACTAATATCGTGGTGAGCTAACTTTATTGCATAACTAAGTAGGGCAGATACTACTGGCGAGCTATAGCCATAGTATTGCTAGGGCATCAAGCTGGAAAATTCAATTTTATTGACATTTCCGAATAATATTGTGGTGAGCCAACTTTCTTGCATAAACAAGAAGAAATGATTCAATTGGAGTGCTATCGCCATTGCGTTCATACAGAATGTGTTTGGAAAATTCAAATTTATTGACATTTTCGACTAACAT
>NW_016917403.1:0-212 GCF_001483705.2 Eufriesea mexicana
ATAGATCGTCTAACGCATTCATTCCAATGGCAAGTACAGCCATCTACTTGCCAGAGAATATGTATATCCAAATCTATAATCTGTTATAGCTTGGTGAATAGAACGCCTATCACCTTCAATCCAATGGCAAGTACAGCCATCTACTTGCCTGAGAATGAGTCTAATCAGAATCTAAATGCTGCCATAGCTTAGTGATTAGATCGCCTAACGCC
>NW_016917403.1:406-1211 GCF_001483705.2 Eufriesea mexicana
ATCGCCTAACGCCTTCAATCCAATGGCAAGTACAGCCGTCTACTTGCCAGAGATTAGGCCTAAGCAAAATCTATAATCTGTTATAGCTTGGTGAATAGGTCGCCTAATGCCTTCAACCAATGGCAAGTACAGTCATCTACATGCCAGAGAATAGGTCTATTCAAAATCTATAACCTGCTATAGCGTGGTGAATAGATGGCCTAGCGCCTTCAATCCAATGGCAAGTACAGCCATCTACTTGCCAGAGAATAGGTCTATTCGAAATCTATAACCTGTTATAGATTGGTGAATAGATCGCCTAACGCATTCAATCCAATGGCTAGTACAGCCATCTACTTGCCAGAGAATAGGTCTATTCAAAATATATAACCTGTTGTAGCTTGGTGAGTAGATCGCTTAATGCCTTCAATCCAATGGTAAGTACAGCCATCTACTTGCCAGAGAATAAGTCTATTCAAAATCTATAACGTTTTATACCTTGGTGAATAGATCGTCTAATGCCTGCAATTCAACGGCAAGTACAGCCATCTACTGGCCTGAGAATGAGTCTAATCAGAATCTAAAAGCTGCCGTAGCTTAGTGATTAGTTCGCCTAACGCCTAAAATCCAATGGCAAGTACAGACACCTACTTGGCAGAGAAGATGTCAATTCGAAGTCTATAACCTGTTATAGCTTGGTGAATAGATCTCCTAACGCCTTCAATCCAATGACAAGTGCAGCCACCTCCTTGCCAGAGAATATGTCTATCCAAAATATGTAACCTGTCATAGCTTGGTGAATATGTCGCCTGACGCCTTCAATCCA
>NW_016917404.1:0-504 GCF_001483705.2 Eufriesea mexicana
TACATCCATACATCCATCCATCCATACATCCATACAACCATACATACATCCATACATATATCCTTTAATACATACATACTTCCATCCATCCATACATCCATCCACTCATACATCCATCCATCCATACATCCATACAGATATAAATCCATACATCCGTACATCCGTATATCCATACATTCGTACGTCCATACATTCGTACATCCATACATACATACATCCATACATGAACCCATCCATTCATCCACACATCGATACATCCATCGAACCATACATCCATCCATCCGTACAAGCACCGATACATACACCCATCGATCCATACATCTATACATCCATACATCCATCCATACATACTCATCCATCGTACCATACATCCGTCCATCCGTACCAGCACCCATTCATACATCCATCGAACCATACATCTATCCACCCATACATCAATCTATCCATACATTCATACATCCACACATCCATAAATCCATCCATCCATACATCCATACATCCACA
>NW_016917405.1:0-1328 GCF_001483705.2 Eufriesea mexicana
GATTCTACTGGCATGCTATAGCCATTGCAATGCTATACAGTTTGAATGTAGAATTCAATTTTAGTGACATTTTCGAATGCTATAGTTGTGAGCTGATTTTGTTGGATAAATAAGGGCTAAAGAATTTACTAGCTTGCTATTGCCATTGCAATGCTATTGAATCTGAAGGGAAAATTCAATTTTATTGACATATTCGACTAATATCGTGGTGAGCTAATTTTGTTGCATAAATAAGGAGAAAAGATTCTACGGGCACGCCTTAGCCATTTCAGTACTATGGAATCTGACTGGGAAATTCAATTTTTTTGACATTCTCGATTAATAACGATTTGAGGTAATTTTGGTGCAAAAATAAGGAGGAAAGGTTCTACTGGCATGTTACAGCCATTGCAATGCTACAGAATCTGACTGGAAATTTCAATTTTATTGACATTTTCGACTTATATCGTGGTGAGAAAACTTTGTTGCATAAGTAAGGAGGAAAGATGCTATTGGCAAGCTATAGCCATTGCAATGCTATTGAATCTGACTGGAACATTCAATTTTATTGACATTGTCGACTAATATCGTGGTGAGGTAATTTTGCTGCACAAATAAGCAGGAAAGACTCTATGGGCACGCTATAGCCATTTCAGTACTATAGAATCTGACTGGAAAATTCAATTTTATTGACGTTTTCGTCTAATATCGTGGTGAGCTAATTTTGTTGCATAAATAAGGACGAAAGCTGCTATTGGCATGCTATGGCGATTAGAATGCTATAGAATCTGTCCGGAAAATTCAATTATATTGATATATTCGACTAATATCGTGGTGAGCTAGTTTTGTTGAATAAATGAGGAGGAATGACTCTATTGGCATGCTAAAGCCATTCCAATGCTGTAGAATGTGACTAGAAAATGCAATTTTGTTAACATCTTCGACTAATATCGTGGTGAGCTAATTTTGTTGCATAAATAAGGAGGAAAGATTCTATTGGCATGCTATTGCGATTAGAATGCTATAGAATGTGACTGGAAATTGCAATTTTATTGACATCTTCGACTAATATCGTGGTGAGCTAATTTTGTTGCATAAATAAGGAGGAAAGATTCTATTGGCATGCTATTGCGATTAGAATGCTATAGAATGTGACTGGAAATTGCAATTTCATTAACATTTTCGACTAATATAGTGGTGAGCAAATTTTGTTGCATAAATAAGGAGGAAAGATTCTATGGGCATGCTTTAGACATTGCAATGCTATAGAATCTGACTGGAAAATTCTTTTTTATGGACATTTTCGACTAATATCGTGGTGAGCAAATTTAGTTGCATAAATAGGGAGA
>NW_016917406.1:0-382 GCF_001483705.2 Eufriesea mexicana
CAATTTTATTGACATTTTCGACTAATGTGGTGAGCTAATATTCTTGCATAAACATGGAGGAAATAATATATTGGCAAGCTATAACCATTGGAATGCAAGAGAATCTGGCTGGAAAGTTCAATTTTATTGACATTTTCGACTAATATCGCGGTGAGCTATCATTCTTGCATATACAAGGAGGAAAGATTATATTGGCAAGCTATAGGCATTGCAATGCAGCAGAATCGGTCTGGAATGGTCAATTTCATTGACATTTTCGATTAATATCGTGGTGAGCTAGCATCCTGTCATAAGTATGGAGGGTAGATCAGTTTGGCGTGCTATAGCCATTGCAATGGTGTAGAATCTGGCCAGAAAATTCAATTTTATTGACATTTTCGAC
>NW_016917407.1:0-3895 GCF_001483705.2 Eufriesea mexicana
ACTATTCTAGAATTGCATCGGAATTTACACCATTAGTGATCGAAGCAATTCTGCGGATACAATAATGTGATGATGGCTGTACTCAGAACTGTGTGGTCATTTGCTGATATCTCAAGGGGTAATGGATCTGAATATCTCGTTCTATAACTGCTGTGGAGTATACACTAACAGTGACCAGATCAAGCCAACGGCAACATTGCGCTGTCGAAAGATATATTAAATGCAGTACTGTAAATTGTATGTGCCACTAGCCATAGCCAAAATATGCATAGGTTATTCATGAGTCTTCTTCGAATTTACACTGTAGTGAATAAATTGTGCCCACGGTTACGTTACTGATATGGTGGGTACACTCAGCACTGTGATGTAAATTGTTAATGTCCCGAGGAATAGTGGACATGTATTTTGTCATCCAAGAATTGGCATTGAATTTAAATTATCACTGAACAGATTAATCCAAGGACAGCTATGCTATGTTGGTGGATGTAGCAAGTACCGTACTGTCAGTTGGAAGTAGCTCAAGACAAAAATAATATACATATATCACTCTAGAGATGCTTTAGGATTTACATCATATTTGAACAAAATTATTCGACTGTTACAATAATGTAATGAACGCTGTACTCAGTACTGCTTTGTCATCTTTAACTTCTCGAGGTATTATGATTCGGCACTTCTCTTTCTAGAATTGCTGTGGAACGTACACTATCAGTGAGCAGATTATTTCGAAGGCAAGTACGATCCGTTGGACGATGTACTAAATGCCCTAGTGCCTATTGTAGGTGTCACTAGCCGTAACCTCATTGTACATATGTTACCTTAGAATTTCGTTCGAATTTACATTATAAGCGAACAAACTTGTATAGCGGCTGCATATGTGTAATGGCTGGTATACTCAGTACTACGCTGTAAGTTGCTAATATCCCTATGGTCAGTGGATCTGCATTTTGCCATTCTGGAATGGCTACAGATTCTAAAGCATCATTGAGCAGAATAATCCAACGATTAATGTGCTATGTTGGTGGATTTAAAAAGCATCGTACTTTCAACTTGAAGTATCTCGAGCCGTAAACGTAATATACGTTGATCACTCCAGAATTGCATTTCAATCTACAACATCAGCGAAAAAACTTATCCAGCGGCTACAATACTGTAATGAAAGCTTCAATCTGTACTTTGTTGTCATTTGCTAATATCTCAAGGGACAGTGGATCTGCACTTCTAGTTTTAGAGTTTCTTTGGAATTTACATTATCAGTGAGCAGAACCATTCAACGGCTGCAATAATGTGATGATAGCTGAAATCAGTAATGTGTCGTCATCTGTCAACGTCTCAAAGTGAAATTGATCTGAGCTTCTCGTTCCATTATTGCTGTGGGACATGCGATATCAGCCAACAGATTAAGCCGAGTGCAACAGTGCACTGTTGGAAGGTGTACTAAAAGCCGTACTGTAAATTGTAAATAACACTACCTATAGCAGCGCTATACATACGTTATTCCAGAATCCTTTTCGAATCTACATCGTAGTCAACAAATTAGTCCCACAGCTGCACTACTGAAATGGTGGGTGTACTCAACACTGTGATGAAAATTGTTAATATCTCGAGGAACAGTGGACATACATTTTGCCATTCCAGAACAGATATAGAATTTAAATCATCATTGAACAGACAAATCCTCGCCTGCTGCGGTATATTGGTGCATGTTGTAAGTGCCGTACTGTCGATTGGAAATAGCTCAAGACAACCGCAATATATATATATATAGACTACTCTAGAACAGCTTTGGAGTTTACATCACCATTGAACAAAATTATTCAACGACTGCGATACCGTGAGGACGGATATAATTAGTACTGCGTCTTCATTCTTAAATTTGTGGAGGGACAATGTATCTGCATTTCTCCTTCTATAGTTGTTGTGGATTATGCATCGTCAGTGAGAAGATCAACACTACGGCAACTGTGATCTGATGCAGGACGTAATAAATGGCGTACTTTCACGTGTAAATGTCACTAAGTATAACCGCACTATACATATGTTATACTAGAGTCACCTTCAATTTTACATTATCTGTGAGCAAAGCAGTCCAACTGCTACGTTACAGTGATGGTGGGTGTATTCAGTACGGTGTTGTAAATTGCTAATGTCTCGAGGAACAGTTGACCTGTATTTTGTCATTCTGAAACTGTTATCTAATTTAAAGCATGATTGAGCAGAATAATCCAAAGACTACTGTGCTATGATGGCGGACGTAATATGTACTGCACTGTCATTGGATATATCTGGAGACCACCGTAATATACATTGATTATTCCAGAATTGCTTTGGAACAAACAACATCAGCGAAGAACGTTGTTCAACTGCTAGAACAGTGTGGTGGTAGCTGTACTCAGCACCGTGTTGCCATTTCCTTTTTTCTCAAGGTATTATGGATATGCATCTCTCGTTCTACTATCGCTGTATTATACATCATTTGTGAAAAGTTCAATCCTATGCCAACTGTGATCTGGTGGAGGACGTACTAAATGGTGCACTGTCAAGTGTTAATGTCACCAAGTGTAACCGCACAATACATGGGTTATACTGGAATAACTATCAATTTTCCATTATCAGTGAACAATGCAGTCGAACTGCTACATTACTGTGATGGCAGGTGTACTCAGTACGTTGTTGTAAATTGCTAACGTCTCGAGGTGCAATGGACATGTATCTTGTCATTCTAGAATTGTTATGTACTTTAAAGCATGATTGAGCAGAATAATACAGCGACTACTGTGCCATGATGGCGTACGTAGTATGTACTGTACTGTCAATGGGCATACCTGAAGACCACCGTAACATACATTGGTTATTCTAGAATTGCCTCGGTACTTTCATCATCAGTCAGCAAAGTTACTCAACGGCTACAATGCTGTGATGTTAACAGTACTCATTCCAGTGTCGTCATTTGTTAATACCTGGAGGGTCGAGGGATATACGTTTCTCTTTCTAGAATTGCTGTCTAACATACACTATAAGTGAACAGATTAATTCGACGGCAATTGCAATCCGTTGGACGGTGTACCAAATACCGTACTGTCAATTGTGAGTATCACTGGCCATAACCGCATCATTCATAGGATATTCTAGAATTTCTTTCGAATATAAAATGTCAGTGAACAAAGTAGTACAACGGCAACATTTCTGCGAATCTGAGGGATCTCAGTACTGTGTGATAAACTGCTAATATCTCGAAGGCCAGAGCATCTGTATTTTGTCATTCTATAATTTTTATGGAACTTAAATCATCATTGTACTGAATTTTCCAACAGATGCTGTGCTATATTTGTGGATGAAATAGGTACCGTGCTCTCAAGTGGAAATAGCTGTAGGCAGCCATAACATATATAGATTACTCTAGAGCTGCTTTGGAATCTACATCATCAGTAATCAAAATTATCAAACGCCTACAATACTGTGATGATTGCAGGACTCAGTACTGTGTCATCATTCTTTAATTTCTCCAGGGACAATGGATCTGCATTTTTCGTTCTATAATTGCTGCGTATTATACATCATCAGTGATAAGATCAATCCCAGGGCAAACGTGAACTGATGGAGGACGTACTAAATGGCGTACTGTCAAGTGTAAATATCACTAAGTATAACCACACATTACATAGGTTATAATAGAATCCCTATCAATTTCACTTTGTCTGTGAACAAAATATTCCAACGGCTACATTACTGTGATGGCGGGTGTACTCAGTACCGTGATGTAAATTGTTAACAACTCGAAGAACAGTGGAACTCTATCTCGTCATTCTAGAATAGATGTAGAATTTGAATCAACAATGAACAGATTAATCCAACGACTGCTGCGGAATATTGGTGGACGTACTATGTACCGTAC
>NW_016917407.1:4363-7032 GCF_001483705.2 Eufriesea mexicana
TGGCTGTACTAAGTACTGTGTCTTCCTTCTGTAATTTCTCGAGGGATAATGGATCTGCATTTCTCGTTCTTTATTTGCTGTGGATTACACATCATCAGAGAACAGGTCAATCCTATGGCAAGAGGCATTTGATAGATGGCGTACTAAGTGCCGTACTCTCAAGGTAAATGTTATACAGGGATCGCTTTCGAATTTACATCATCAGTAAAAGCAAGTAGTCCATCGTCAACATTCCTGTGTTGATAGCAGTACTCAGTACCCTGTTGCCAATTGCTAATGTCTCAAGGAGAAGTGGACCTGCATTTTGTCATTCTAGAAAAATTATAGAGTTCAAATCATCATTATACAGCTTAATTCAACTGCCATACCGTCGATTGAAAGTAACTCCAGGTACAACCGTAATATACGATGACTCTTTCGGAATTGCTTTGGAATCTTCATCATCGAAGAAAAGAGCTATCCAGCGGCTAAGATACTCTGATGACGATTGCACTAATTTCTGTGTTGTCGTTCTTTAATTTATCGAGGGGCACTTGATCTGTATTTCTTGTTCTAGAATTCCTGTGGATTATACATCATGAGTGAGAAGATCAATCCCACGGCAAATGTGATAAGATGGAGGACGTAGTAGAAGCAGTATTTTCAAGTGTAAATGCGACTAACCGAAACCGCACAATACATAGGTTATAATTGAATCGCTTTCGAATTTGATCCATCAGTGATGATATAGGTCCATCGGTTTCATTAAAGTGATGGTGGGTTTGCTCAGTACTGTGATATAATTGCTAATACCTCGATATTCAATGGATCTGTATTCTGTCATTATGGAATTTTTACAGAACTTAAGTCATCATTGAGCACAATAATCCAACAGCTACTGAGATATATTGGTAGATTTAGAAAGTGCCCTAAGGTCTATTTGAAGTATATCAAGATATAAACATAATATAAATTGACTACTCCGAAGTTGACTTGGATCTTCCATCGCCAGTGGACAAAGCAATTCAACGGCTCCTATACGGTGACGGTGGCTGTAATCAGTTCCGTGTTATCATTGTTTGATTTCTTGAAGGATGGTGGATCTGCATTTCTTGTTCCAGAATTGGTGTGGAATATACGGTATCAGTGAACAGATCAATCCAACGGCAACAGTGATCTGTTGGACGATGTAATAAATGCCGTACTGTCAACTGCATATGTCACTAGACGTAACCGCATTATACATAGGTTATTCCAGAATCGCTATCGAATTTACGTTATCATCAAACAAAGTGGTCCAGCTGCTACATTACTTTGAAGGTGGGTGTACTCAGTAGTGTGTTGTCAATTGTTTATTACTCAAGGAATAGTGGACATGCATTTTGTCTTTCTAGAAATGTCATGGAACTTATATCATCACTGATCAGTTTAATTCAACTGCTACAGTGATATATTGGTAGATGTGGTATCTACCATACTCTCAGTTGGAAGTAACTAATGCCTCATACGTAATATGCAATTATTGTGCCGGAATCGCTACGGAATTTTCATCATAAGTGGTCAAAGTTATTCAACGGCTAGAATACTGTGGTGGAGGCTGTACTCAGTACTTTGTTGTCATTTCCTAATTTCTCGAGGGAAAATGGATCTGCATATCTCGTTGTAGAACATGTGTGGAATATGCACCGTCAGTGGAGAGATTATTAAAGCAGAAAAAGTGATCTGTTAGTGGGTGAACTGCGTACCGTACTCTGAATTGTAAATGTCCATAGTCGCAGCCGTTGTGTGCATGCTTTATCCTAGAATAGCCTTGGAGCTAACATCAGCAGTGAAGAAAGCAATGCAAAGTTTACAATAATGTGATGACGGCTTTACCCAGATCTGCGATGTTAATTTCAAATACCTCGAGGGTTAATACATCTCTGTCTTGTCGTTCTAGTAATGTTATAACATATACATCATCAGAGGACAGATAAATACTGCGGCAGCGGTGCTCTGATGGTGGAAGCACTGAGTACCGTGCAGTCAATTGGAAATATCTCTAGACAGAACCTTACAAAGCATTCGTTATTGAAGAATTGCTCTGAAGTTAATATGATCAGTGAACAAAGTAGTAGAAGGGCTACATTACTGTGGCGATGGCTGTACTCAGTACTGTGTTGTCAATTGTTTATATTTCGTGGGATAATGGATCTTCATCTTTTTATTCCATAAGTACTGCAGTAAAAGCATCCTCCGTGAACAGATTAATCCAACGCCTACACTGCTCTGCTAGTTGGTGCACTAAGTACCGTGCTGTTCTTTCTAATTTTCTCTAGCCATAACCGTGCTATACACTGATTACTCCAAAATTACTTTGGAATTTACGTCATCGATGGACGCACTTATATATCGGCGACAGTACTGTAGCGAAGGCTGTACTCTGTACTGTGCTGTCAATTGCTAACTTCTCGAGGGATAATTGATATGATTGCTGTCGTCCAAGAATTGCAATGGAATTTGAATGATCGTTGTGCATACTATTTCAGCGACCACAGTGCTCTCTTCGTGGATGTACTAAGCACAGTACTGACAGTTGTAAATATCCCTATCCACTACAAAACCATACGCTGATTATTCCAGAACTTCTTTGGAATTTACCGCGTCACAGTACTGCAACCGTTGCATCACTTTGTTCGCTAATGATACGA
>NW_016917407.1:7962-20820 GCF_001483705.2 Eufriesea mexicana
TTCGAGATATAAACGATTGGAAACACTGTACTGACTACATTCATCGTCGCAGTAACGCAGGCGTTGGATTAATTTGTTCAGTGATAATGTAAGTTCTGTAGCAATTCAACAATAATCAACGAATACTATGATCATGGCCAGCGACATTTTCAATTTTCAGTTCAGTGCATCCTAAATCTACCAACAGAGCACTGTACCCATTGGATTAATTTGTTCAATTTTGATTTGGATTCTATAACAATTCTAGAATGACTCAGGGCAGATCCATTATACCTCGCGATATTAGCAATTGACGACAGCTTACCGAGAACAGCCGTCATGAAGAAAATGTTTGACACTTTGTTCACTGATAGTATAAATTCTAAAGCCATTCTAGGATAACCTATATATAGTACGGTTATTTCTAGTGATATTTACAATTGACAGTACGGCGGTTAGTCCTTTTACCAACAGAGCACGTATTCCGTTGGACTAATCTGCAAACTGATGATGAATATTTTCCAACAATAATGGAACGGAAAATGGACAACCATTATCTTTCGTGACACTAACGGTTGTCAATTTCGTGACACTAACGGTTGTCAGCACATTACTGAGAACAGCCATTATAACTGTATTGTCGCCTTTGTGTTAATATGTTCATCGATGGTGTAAGCTCTGCAGCAGTTCCAGAGTAGTCATCGAATGTTACTGTTATGGCTAGAGATATTTCCGGTTGACAGTACGACATTGCGAACGTCTACCAAAAGACCACGGTAGCCGTTGGAATAATATGCTTAATGACGATATTGGCTCTACAACTATTCTTGAATGGCAATATACAATTCCATTATACTTCGCGATATTAACAATTGACAGCACAGTACTGAGTACAGCCGTCATCACAGTGCAGTTGACGTTCGACTGCTCTGCTTACTGGTGTATATTCCGAAGAAATTCTAGGATGAAGGTACACAGATCCTTTATAATAAAAAGTGCCAAAACGGTACTGGGTTCAGCTGTCATCACAGTACTGTAGCCGCTGGAAAATTGACACTACGTTGCGTCGTACATACACAAGTGGAGGTAGGTAGACGTTGGATTAATATGCTCACCAACGATGTATTTTCAACTGCAATTTTAGAATGACAAATGCAATATTAGTTATTCCTCAGGAAATTAGTAATGGACAACACAGCACAGAGTATGGCCGTCATCGCAGTGCATTTGCTGATGGATTAAATTGTACTATGATACATTTATTTCCAAAGGCATTCTATAATAATCAATGCATTGTGCGGGTATGGCCAGAGATATGTGCACCAGACATTACATTGCTTAGTACATCCACCAGCAGAACACTGCATCCTCAGGACTAATCTGTTAAATGGTCACTTAGGTACTATAGAAATTGTGGAATGACAAAAGACATATGAATTATCCCTCGAAATATTAACAATTGACAACAAATTACTGAGAACAGCCATTATCACTTCGCTGTGGCCGTTGGACCGCTATGTTGACTGATGCAAATTCCAATGCAATTCGAGAATGACAATACACAGGTGCATCGTCCCTCGGCGTAATAACAACTAGACAACGTCCCACGGCGTGATGACCTATTTTCCACAGCCACTCTGGAATTATCAATGTATTGTACGGTTATGGCTAGAGATATTTACAACTAACATTACCATGCATAGTGTATCCATCAGCAGAGCACTGTAGCATTTGGATTAATATGTTCTATGATGATTCGAAACATATAGCAATTATGAGATGACAAAGGACGGTTCCACTGTACCACGAAATATTGATAATTTGTAACAAAGTGCTGAGTACATCTGCCACCACATCACTGTTGCCATTGGATACGCTGTTCACTGAGGAAAATTCAAAAGGAATTCTAGAAAGACAATTCACAGGTGCACCATCACTCGTCATATAAACATTAGACAATGCAGTACTCAGTACAGCGATCATGAGAGAACTGTAGCCGTTGTGTTTCTTTGTTCATTGATGACTTATGTTCCTACGCCATTCTAGAATAATCGGTGTATATTACGGCCATGGCACGAGAAAAATAGTGCTGCGAATACGGTGCATAGTACAGCCACCATCACCGTACTGTAGCCGTTGCACTACTTTGAATACTGACGTAAATTCCAAAGAAATGCTAGAATGACATAACGCAGATCCATCATAAATTGAGATATTAACAGATGTCAACTCAGTACTGCGTACAGCCTCCACCACGGTGCGGTAGCCTTTGGATTGACTTCCTCGCTTATGATTTAAGCTCTACAGCAAATCTAGAATGTAGAACGAATAGATCAAACAACGTTGGTGGAATTGGAGATGTCAACATTGTACAGAGTTTAGCCATCTTCACATACTGGCCGTTAGAGTAATTTGTTCGCTGACGGTTTAAATCTCATAGCAACACTAGAATAATTAGTGTATAGTACAGTTATGGCTAGAGATATTTTGAATTGGCAGTACGGTACTTAGTACATCCACCAACCGAGCACTGTAGCTGACGGATTTACCTGTCCACTGATTGATGCAACAGTATAGCCACACTAGAATGACATGGATGTGATCCATTATTGCTCGAGATATTAACAATTAGCAACAGAGTGCTGAATAAAGCCATCGTGACCGGCATGTAGACGTTGTATAAATTTGTTCACAGATGATTAAGTTTACAGCAATTCTGTAATATTCCACGTATATCTGGCATGACTAGGAATATTCACATTTGGCAGTACGATACACAGCACATAAAGCATCAGAGCACTCTAGCCGCTGGATTAATCTGCTCACTGATGCCTCAAATTTTAATCCTAGAATGTCGGAAGACAGATCCACTACCGCTCGAGTACTTAACAACTGTCATCAAAGCGCAGAGCACAGCCATCATCACAATAATGTAACCGTTGGCTTAATCTGTACACTGATGATTGAAATGCCGCCGCAAGTCTTGAATAATCTTTGTATAGATCAGTTGTGGCCAGTGATATCTACAATTGTGAGCACGGTGACTAGTATATCCTCGAACAGAGCACTGTAGCCGTTTGATTAATCTGCTGACCCATGATTTAATTTTATAGCAACTCTAAAGTGGCAAAAGGTATATCGATTTTCTCTATAGATATTAACAACTGACACTACATTACTCAGTGCATCACCACAGTAATGTGGCCGTTGTATAAATTTACTGGTGATTAAATTCCTAGCAACACTGGAAGTGTCAGTGTGTAGGCTAGTTATAGATGGACCAGTTGGCAGCAGGGTTCTTAGAACGTTCACCGACAAAGCGGTGCAGCCGTTGAGATAATTTGTTCGCTAGTCACTTATATTCCACAGCAATCCTAGAATAATCAACGTGTAGTACAGTTATGGCTGTAGGTATTTACCATTGGCAATATGGTATTTTGTTTATCACGGACAGGGCATTTTAGCAGGTAGATTAGTCCGTTCGTTGATGATTTAAACACTATACCAGCTCTAGAATGATCAACGGATGGAGCAACCTTCGTCGTAGGTATTTACATATGTCAATACAGTACTGAGCATAGGCATCTACATAATTCTACAGCCTGTGTACTACAATGCAGTACTGTGATGCGACATCTGCAGATTCCTACAACTGTTGTATTAACCTACACTCCCTTCACCTGAGTTGTATTGCAATTCTAGATAAATCAATGGTTAGATCAGTTTTAGTTTCGAACACTTAAAGTTTTCAATGCAGAGCAGAGTACATCCACCATCACTGTACGATATCCATTTTATTAATCAGTACACTGATAACGTATGTTCTATAGCAATTAGGGAATTACCAATCCATTTGTCAATTATCGCTTGATTCACTTCGACTTGACAATAAGGTACACGGAACAGACATCAACACATAACTATAACCGTTGGAAAAGTCTATGCGCTGATGGTTCAAATTCAACGGCAATTCCAGAATTATAAGTGGAAGGATCAATTATCACTTCAGATATAGATATTTCACAATGCAGTACTGAGTATGGCTTTCTGCAAGGTGCTATGTCTGTTGGATTACTCAGTTCACTGATAAACCGGTTTATTTGGCATCTCGTGAGTGATCAAGTGATAAATCACTTATAGCAGTGGACATTAACAGGTGACAATACATTTCTGATTATAACCATCAGCAAGGTGCTATATTCATCGAATTAATCTCTTCCCTGGCCATCAAATCTATGCAGCCATTATAAAATATAAATTAACAGATCAATTACCGCTAGAGATACCCACTAATGTCAATGCACTACAGAGAACAGCAATCTACACTACCAATTCATTCCGTGATATCCTGAGTTGTTCAGAAACACTAGAATGATCAATGGATAGAGCAAAAGACGCTAGGGGCGTTGACAAATGTGAATAAGCAACTGTGTATAGCCATTTGCACAGCACTGCGTCCTACTGATTGACCTGTACAATGGCGATTTAATTCCCAGAGCTACTCTATAATAATCAACGTATAGATCAGTTGTGTCTACAGTACATTACAGTTGACTATACTGTACTAAGTACAGCCACCAATACAGAACTATAGCCGTTGGAATAATCTATTCACTGACAACTTTAATTCTGCAGTGATTCTAGAAACATCGAAGGATGTATCAATTTTAGCTGAAGATATGAAGAATTGACAATACCCTGCTGATTATAGCCATCAACATAGCTTTGCGGCTATTGCACTAACTTAATCCCTGCTCATCTACGTTCTTCAGAAATTGACGAATGAATAACGTTATTCACCGAATAACACACAATTCATACATTCTCGGCGCAGTTTGAATACAGTTTCAGCGAACTTTTAGAGTACTTGCTTTTCTTGCGGTATAGTCTTTTTAATGCTTCCTGTCTGCACATGGTAACACCATTTTAGCAATGTCACACATTCGCAGTTACTGCAGGGTCGATTGTTCGCGGTTTCAGCGAATTTTTAGAAATTTGCTGTTTTTGGGCGAAGATATTCTACTGCCTTATAACTGTACAGAAATACCTCGTTCTCGTAATATTGCAAATTTCATGCAACTTCGGCGCCACTGGATTACAGTTTCATCGAATGCAACAAAAACTTTAGATTTCTTGTTGCAAAGCTTTACTACTGCTTCAGATCTGCGCCGAATAGTTTTATTTTAGTAGTATCACACACTTCATGCAACTTAAGCGCAGTACGATTTCATTTGTGTCGTCTACCAGCCTTTACCGATAGTTATAGCGCGCCACATTAATTGTACCATACTCATTAAGTAAAAGAATCAATATCACAAGAGCGATCCAATAAGTGACTTTTAGTGCATAAATGTAAGAACTGGTAGAATAAGGGTGATCCAATTGTGAACATATTATAACCGTATAATAACAAGATCGCGAGACCCGTGCATCTGCTTTTCCAGCGACAAAGCCTCTTGTAAAGGCCAAGACAACGCGTCCCATTTTTGAATGCACAGCTTCCAAACAGAACAAAGCGTGCGAGGGTGCCAGAGTCCCGGGGGAAGAAGCTCGGTCCAGCTTGTGCGCCGATCACACTTTGCTCGTACCACGATCGTTGCTCTTCGCTCTCCAATGATGGTCCTCTCGGCACGGTGTTGCCTTGAGTGTCACGTTCATTGTTATTGACCGTTTTCGCTTCGAAAAATTATCGCCATGTTCACGTAACAATTCGAAACCTTTCCTGTATGTACTTATGTTATCCGGTTGTTGCCATTTATGGTGAAATTAAAATAGAACATCACGAGAAACTTCATTTCCATATTTCACGTGTAGTTACATCTTGTTCAGTTATTACCATATAGTCGTTACTTAAACTAAACGAGCATGTTAGCATTGCGAGGAACATGGGATCACCTTTCACGAATTGAGTATGGGCTCTTCTTGGGTTGCAATTTGTGTAATTTAATCTCATGATTGACATTGTTTTTGTATTATTGTCCTCATACTTCTATGTAAATTCCTCGCTGACTTTCCATTGCCCTTATTGTTTCGCATGCGACAGCAATTCATCGGTTTGTACGTTTTCTATACGAAAGCACTCTACCACTGCTAATACTTGTTTATTGCTTCGTTTGGGAATAATCTATACAAATTCGGATTCTATAATTTTATCATAGTCCTCATCGTTTAAATCGCCTCTCAATTAACTGTACATTACTCCATATTGTTATACATATTACGACTAGTTTTCGCAAATTGTTCTAGATAATTCCATGTTTGCACACGTGAAAACAAAGCCATATATTTTCTTCCTGAACTGTATTTCGTTACGTTCTTTAAGTGCTCATATCAGTACCAGATGTATCGTTTTTCACCTTCATTTATTGTTTTAATCATTGTCTTCAGGATTTTAACGATAACTATTGTTAGCTTTCTAGTATTATTTTTTAAACACACTGTAATTGTATTTCGCTTCAATTCCGTGCAATCATGCTATTCACGTCGTTGGTCACACATAATTTTATTACCAAGCATTCCAATTAAAGTTTCTGTAACAAATCGTTTAAACAGAATTTCTGCAGGGAAATTCCCGACGATTTTTAGATAGATAATGCACGCAATTTCATTCAATTCGGACAAACTGCACACTTGTTACTTATAATCGAGCGATGGCAATGCATTTCGAAACGCTCCCTTGCGAGGCATTCACATTCTTATCTTCCATAGGCTTACCCTTTTCCATAAATATTCAACAATTTTCATAAAAGACTACGAAATACAATTCAATTTTGTTTATTAGGAGCAAACGGAATAATCTGGAATTAACCTTGATACGAATTAAGCAGAACGAGGTGTCTGCTAACATTGTCATATTTCGCAATTGCCAAATATCTCTGAAATTCGTATAATGAACCGTACCTTAAGTTGGAATATCTATTTTCTTTCATGGTATTGCTAGCGGAAAGTAACTAATAGAGAAGTAATCATAGGATCGTTTAAATACAGAGAAGAATATATGGACGTTCATGATGAAATGGGTCAGAACTACAATTTGAATTGTATGGATAGCTTGGAAACTTATTCTTACGTAGTTTGTAAATATTTCTGTATTTGCGTACATCGTTTATTTATAATACGAAAAGATATCTATCGAGGTTAAACTATATTTCAATGACATAATACAGCTAGCTGCATTATAAGACTTATATATTATAGAGGTGTGTAAAAATAAGGCCACATTGCGGAGCTTCCAAATTCTATGCTTGATTCTGATAAAATATGTATCCCAACGTTTCCAGTATATCCCGGAGAATGTAGAAATTCATAAAATCTTGTAAATATTATCAATTGCGACCGAAAATTGAAAAACTTAGTCCAAAATCTATAATTCTCAATGAAGGGATAGTTATGTCCCAAATGACGGTATAACACTATTTAAAGGAATGAATGGAACACAACTAAGCTAGATAGTTAATTATGACAAAGCATTGAATGACAATACATAAGCCAATTCAATTTAATTAACAACATAAGTCAAAACAACAAATTTAACAGGAATCCAAGCTATCGAACTAAGTATTTGAATAATATGGGCACCTTACCTTAAATTGCATACAGGCTCCGTAGGAATAGTGCGATACTTCTTGTAACGTTTAGCTTCACGTCATATTGGATAGCCCAAGATAGTATAGCGTCATACCTAGGAATTCATGCCCTCATCACACATTTTAAACACTTAGAAGGAGCGAGGGACGTCTTTGGTATACTTTCTGCTTATGAAGAGCTCAATAGCCTTGTAAACTTTTCTAATATATAGAAAAAATCCTCAATCAATGTACCAACCTTTTATTCAAGACGACAATACCTTAACCATTTACAGAAGCATAAATCTGCTTTTGCATACTACTCAGATATTCATATAACCATTACTAGTGTTAACAATACATATTCTACCTTATATCCATCCAGTCAATCCCGTCACGCTACAAAACAGCTGTTGTGCCGCTCATCTCTGTGGAAAATTCTTTTTTTCTTATACTTACACACACCTCGTCTCTCTGTATATATGTATATTTTTACATTTTCCTTTACTTCCTTGTCTTATTTTTATTTTCCTTTGCTACCGTTAGCTTTGTACCACACTGTAATAATTTTCTTCTGATTCTTCAGGTCGGTTAGTCACGTATAGATAAAGCTTCAAGTAAGTAAGCTAGATACTAATAAATGTTACGATATTGAGCAATAATTCATGCTTCCGACCAAACCATATTGAGCTATCTAGTTAACCAATGTTTCAAGTTATTTACTGCGAATAATAAAACACTGTGGAGTAACAGCTTGAACAGCAAATTCAGTGCACCAGCCAACATTAATTAAAATAACGAGCTCCACAACAATCAACGCATATACTACAATTACGAAGAACCACGAATCCAGCAATAAATCCGTGCCACGTGTATAACCAGACATTCCCATAACAAATAACCCAGTAGTATAGGACGGAAATGAATGCAAACAACTTTTAAGGCTTTCAAGGGAGAGATCGCTGGTGGAATTTTTAACTCAAGGAAAATCATACCAATGACTCCCCGATATCGAATATGTGGCCAGTTCTGGTATTCCTGCCCTTTGAAGTATCTCTTCCGTTTCTTGTCTTTCCGTCTCGTGCGATTTCCAAATGCATCCGAGTCGAATCTGTGAAACCGTGGGTCTTCGCTCTCGCGCCCGTTTGCAAGGTGAATGTAGAAATGCTGGCAGCATGACGCCGCAAATATTGTACATTGTCGTAAGGACATGAATGACCTTTAGATAGGCTGTTTCAGGCAACCAACCTATGCCAGCCATCCACACCCGCGCGAGCGATGGGCATAAACACACACGCGCCCCCTATTGTGGGATTGGGATGCGCACAATCAGCGTGAACCGAAAGTGCCACAGGACAGAGTCGGTTCTGCCAATTTGGCTAATTGGGGCGCTAGACCCAATGGTCTCCATTGGTGTTGGGACGTGACCTTTCTAAATGCCTACTGCCTCAGCAGGACAGCATCCGGGCTGTACGATGCGCAACTCTCACGCCGGGCTTCTAGAACACTTGCCTGCGAGGTAGGCTCCAACCACTGCCACCACGATTCCAACACAGTGACCGACGGACGGACTACACGTAGACAGCCAGCCAGGGCTAAATCGGTCCCCCGTGTTACCGGTGATCACGGGAGTACAGGTCGTTCCGTTCCTGGCGAACCATTACCGCTCTGAGGGTGCTGGCCCACCTCGATTTAGGTGCACATCAGCTAGATACCGTTGGGTCCCCAAACACTTTCTACGGCCTATTAAGGTCGACCGTAGCATCTGAGTGGTGTCGTAAGAACAACTATCGGTTCTTGAGCTTTCGGCGCCTTTGCGCAGCTATGCCGTGACCTGATACTTTTGGGATATAACGGCAGGTGTTGTATGCGAATTTGAAATCGGCAGCATACCAATAAAAAAGGTAATGTCCAACCGGCGGAGGACGCCAACCCGCACGTGACCCTTAGTAGGCTTAAGGAGTACGCCCGGGTTGGTACGCGAAATGGCGTGTTACCCTTGCGCCACTTCAGGTCTGGCATGGATATGAGATCCAACAGAATGTCTCCATGGGCCTTAATGGAGTCGTAAGGACAAGTATTGTGTGCGTCATCGGGGCCCGCCGTTTGGCGACCGCGCCGTACCTCGAGCTAATGCTGTATAACGGTTTCTCGAAGAAGATGTTATTGTTCCTTCTAGCGTCACCCATGCAGAGGAACGCGTGTGTAGGTGTTGCACACGCGGCTTGGAAGGACTCTGCCCTCACCGTTGAAGATTCATGGGACAAGATGGACCTACCCTTGCGGGAAGCAGCTCCCTCGGCCAAGCCTCCAGACCGTCTCGCGCCCTGGAGCCTCGTTACCAGCGGGGGCCAAGTGGAGGCAGAGCTGCCAGCTTTCGCTCTGTCCCAGCGGGATGGCATTTGTCGATAGTACTGCACCGCCACGGTATCTGTGGGTACCGCCTGCGTCAAAGGTCGCAGGGCTCTTACCTGTTGTATTTGCTTCTTCTTGTCCTCCGGAAGTGAAAATTCTATCGAAGAATGCAATAGTTCATCTTTACCCTTTGCATAGAGCCTTCGAGTGGTATTCTCAGATCTCTCCGCACTAAGCTACAACTGCTCAAAGGCTACGGTAGCGTAGATCCACGTTTGCACCTTGTTGAATGCAATGGAATGTCATTGAACGCAGAAAGAAGTTGCTATACATTCAGTTATCTCTATAAATGTGAATTCGTTGCACGTACCGTGTTTACGACGCCGGAACATAGCATTGTCGTCGCGCTAGGGCGCACTGCCTACGCTAACGAACGGGTATTTTCCGTTTGTAGAAGGCGAGTCTAATATATACGCCGCGAGTCGGCGACAAGACGTAGGTAACGGTGCTCCATGATGGAGCTGCTCCAGTTACTTGGCCCTATTTCCTTTTGCATGCCTGCGAGCAGCATGGCTTCCGGTGGGAGTGTTCGACTCTAGGACACAGCGGCGTTTGCCCTTAAACAAAGTAGAATCCGAGGCGTCCTTCCTGCAATTTTCGAACGAAACGTCGTGTCTATTACTAATTCCCCTCATCGTGGGAAAGATGTGCGAATAGACGCGTGATTTGAAGAAATATGAGCGACTGGAGTACGTTCGGCTGCTGTAAATATATACTTTCGAGCCGGGCTTGACGGAACCATTAACTAGAGGTTTCTGCCACGACACTTATTCGCTAAAATATACATGCCACTTCTGTTTCGTGGATTTTGAAAGCTCGTCGTCTTTATTATTCTGAATTAAAAGGCAGCTTCTCGGGAAATACTGTTATTATAATTATTACTAACTAATGCAATCGGTGCAGCATGATTTTATCTTGCATACAAACAATTAGAACCACCAGTCCCAGTAAATACTTCTGGAATTGTTAATTTTGAGTATCTTTCGGACAGAACTTTGTATTAATGTTATTCATATATAACGTGTTTGAGTGCAGCTTTACGTGGAACTAAGATAATGTATTGTACTTGCATAAAAGCGTGAAAGGTTGTGCTGCTTTATAAGAAAATTGGAATGAAATATCGGTTGATACTAAATTATCATATTAATATTGTATTAGATGCATAACGAATATCAAAAGGAAGCAATGCCCTAATTAAAGCTGCTTTAGTTAAGCCTCTATTAGAAGAGTGGTTATAGCAAATAGTGTGAAGATGAAGATGAAAGTGAATTACTTGTAACCTACCGTACATTCTCCATACCATATCGATAACAATAGGAGGTATAATTTGGGGATTCTTCCATGTCAAATTTAACATTTACTATTGCCTTTTACCTTCCACGATATCTTACTTACACATACTTATACATATCCATAAGTAAAAGAAAAATATGTTCCCCCCGATTCCTTATATCTATACGTATGACGAATGTTTCCATTTAACGCTAAACCTACAATGGAATAAGTGTCTATTCACAAACGTTTATTTAAAAATTTCATACTTCATTATGTCCCGATTCTCCTTCTAATACTGTAATATGATCAATCGTCCAGTGTTTTCGTTCAGTACACTTTTCCGACATTCGGAACCAGTATTCTTAACGTTGAAGTTACTATATTTTTAAATTACTAAATTACTAAATTACTAAATTGTAGGATAACGAAATCTAGCTTTGGGTCACCAAAAATTGACACAACGGTAACAGAACAACACCGTCTCAAAATTTACAAAACTAATACATCGAAGGAAAGAACACCAAGATAACAAAACGAAAACAAACAATGACGCACTCCAATTAACTATCTTTCGAACACCAAGCGCCTTACGCTCTTGCCGGTCACAATTGATTTCTATGAACCCTGTTCTTGTCGTCGAGGGCCATGCGTTTATGCTTGTCCTAACCTACGTTTCACATACCCACATGGAGCACGGAACTTAATTTCGTGGCCACAAACAGCTTTTTCAATCCCTTGTAGAAAATATTAATCTGTTTATAAGTTCTTTATGTTGGCGATTGCGGATACGTTGTTTCTTTCTGAAATGGCAACCTGCATTATAATAGATACGACAGATTAATAATTCCTCATTATTCCACGTAAAGGGTAAGGAATACTGTACCTTTATTGTAAAAAAATTGAGAAACGAGAATAACCAGTATATTTATAATTGAGAAGATGATATGGAATGCCAGAGGCCGAAAAGGAACACATTTCCTTTGTCAGAAAGACTCAATTTGTCCTCTGAATATTGAAATTACCATGCTACATATGACTAATTAAAAATTCGCCATTATACAAAATTTATGATGACGAGTGCTGCAACGAATCGGAAAGAGGATCATCTTTTTTTATGAAAAAATTGAGAATCGCGGACAATCGACGTACTTAGACATGATTAGAAGAATAGAATGCTGATTGGAGGAGAAGAAACCTTGAGTTACTCTTCTTACTATCGAAATTGCTGTTTGAAACGACTGATCTAAAATTCATCATTATTCTACATTAAGGATAAAGAATGATGCTACTCAGGATACCCAACGATACCTAACGAAGATAATTCCTTTGAGGGAGAAGAATGAAAACGTTAGTTCAATTCTATCACAATTTTTATACATTTTCGCCATTAATTAATATTCATGGTTATTTCTGCCTTCTATTTTGGAGATACATTTCTAATTCGTAATTCAGTTCCTTAATGGATAAAGAATATTAAATATAGTTGCACAATACTTGACTACTTCTTCCTTAAGGAACATGAGTGAAACTTGCACCTTCCATGTCAAATTTTTCAAAATATCTGCTTCTGTTCTACACAATAGTATACTATCCTCCCCTTCCCAACTTTTTCAAAAAATTAATT
>NW_016917408.1:0-386 GCF_001483705.2 Eufriesea mexicana
TCCATTCATCCGTACATCCATACATTCGTACATCCATACGTCCATTCATCCATGCATCCATACTTTCATACATACATACATTCTTACATCCATACATTCATGCATCCATACATCCAAAGATCCATCCATCCGCACATCCATCCATGCATACATCCACACATCCATCCATACACACATCCATACCTTAATTCATCCATACATCCATTCTTCCGTACACCCATTCATCCGTACATCACATGCACACATCCATACCTTAATTCATCCATACATCCATTCTTCCGTACACCCATTCATCCGTACATCCGACCATCCATTCCTCAATCCATCCTTACGTCCATACATCCATACATCCCTACATCCATACATGCATACATCCATACATACAT
>NW_016917409.1:0-1611 GCF_001483705.2 Eufriesea mexicana
TACAGCACAAAAGTCAAAGTAGCCTGTCCTAACCTAGCCAGACGTAACGTATCCAATCGTAGCTTTTCGCGACATAACTTGACGAGACCAGTATCGCTGTCCTCTCAAGAGCGGAGCAGTGAGTATTAGGGCACAATAAAGCGTAGTATGCCGCGGACAGCTGTGCATAGCACAAAAGTCTAATCTATCCCATCCGAACCTCACCAAACTTAACATAACCAAACGTAGCATAACACACCCGAACGTGTCGAGACAACTATTGCTGTCCAGAACAACGCCAAGCAGAACGTACTAGAGCTCCGTAGAGCTCAGATATCCACCGCACTGCAGTGCAAAGCACAAAAGTATAACATACCCTAACCTAACCTGACCTAACCTGACCTACACAAACGTTGTGTTACTAACCATAGCGTGACGAGGAAAATATTGTTGTCCTACGCAGAACCAGGCAGAACGATATATGACACAGTAGAAAGCTGAAATCCTCCGAAGAGCAGTGTATAGCACGAAAGTCACGGCTGTCGTATACTAACGTAGCCAAAGGCAACATAATCATACGTAACTTTACTCAACACAACCCGCCGAGACCACTGTTGCTGCCCTCGCCAGAGCCAAGCAGAATATACTAGAGAACAGTAAAGCGCAGAAGTCAACCGCCTTGCAGAGCAAAGCACAAAAGTGAAAGATACCCTAACCCAGCCAGGCCTAACCTGATCTACACAAACGTTCTGCAACTCAGCCTAAGGCGCCGAGATCATGATCGCTCGCCCCCACACATACAATCAGAATACAGCAGGGCACAGTAGAGCGCAGAAATGTACCGCACTACAGTCTAAAGCACAAATGACAAAGATACACTAACACAACCTGGGCTATCCCAACCTAACACTGCGTAGCATAACACAACATAACTCGCTGATACTACTATTGCTTTCTTTCCCAGAACCAGGCTGATCATATTAGAGCACACTAGAGTGCAGGAATCCGCCGAATGGCGGTGCATTGCACAAAGGTCAAAGCTACCCTCTCCTAGACTAACCAATTGTAACCTAGCCGAACGTAATCTAACCCAACCTAACGTGCCGAGACCAATACTTCCCCATCGCCAAGCGGAACATATTAGAGGAGAGTGGAGCGCAATAGTCAATAGTATGGCAGTGTATAGCAGAAAGGTCAAAGTCATCCGCACCATACCGATGCGAACGTAACCTAGAAAAGCACAGCCTAATACAAGCTAACCTGCCGAGACCACTATTAATGTCCTCCCCAAAGTCGAGTAGAGGGTAGCAGAGCTATGTAGAGCGTCGAAATCCTCCGAACAGCAGTGTATAGTACAAAAGTTACAGATTTGCAATCCTAACCTTACAAAACGAAACAAAGCCAAACGATGATAACTCAGCATAACGCGCCTACACCACGATCGCTGACCTCCCGGGGGACGAGCAGGGTATAGTAGAGCAATTTGGTGGGCAGAAATCCACCGATTAGAAGTATATAGCACAAAAGAAAAAAAACTTATCATAACCATACACAACCAAACGCAGCCTACCGTGCCGCGGCCACTAATTCTGGCTCCCATATTTCCAAGCAGAAGATATTAGATCCCAATAA
>NW_016917410.1:0-857 GCF_001483705.2 Eufriesea mexicana
TCTGCCTTTTGTGCAGTGCGCTGCTTTTCCGTAGTCCTCTGCTGTCTATATTGCTTTAACATGCTCTGCTTGTCTCTGGGGTGCCAGCAATATTGGTCCCCGCAATTTAAGTAGGGTTATGTTACGTGTGGCTACGTTAGGCTTTGATAGGCTAGGAGAGGTTAGCTTTGGCGTTTGTGCTATACTCTGCTATTCAATAGAGTCCTGCGCACCACTAAGCACTAACATTATCTGCTTGGCCATCGGGACGCCAGCAATATTGGTCTCGGTACGTTAGGTTGAGTTAGGCTACGATAGGTTAGGTTAGGTTTGGTCAGGTTCTGCTTCGGTGGGGGAGGCCCGTATGTACGGGCACCCCCATCGTGGTCCAGGATGCATGGGCGCGCAGCGGCAGCCGGGGCTATAATAACCTCAGCTATCCATACGTATACTAGCCCAACCTAACGTGCTGCGACCAGTATAGCAGGCCCCTGCAGCGTCAAGCATAGCATATCAGAGGTGAGTAGATCGCAAAAATCCATAGAATTAATGCAGTGTATAGCAGAAAAGTCGAAGCTATATTTCCTAAACATAACCGAAGCCTACAAAGCATAACCAAACGTTTCCTATCTCAGTATGATGTTCCGAGACCACTATTACTGGCTTCCTCAGAGCCAAGCAGAACATACTGGAACAAAGTAGAGCGCAGGACTCCGCCGCATTAGAGTGTACATGACAGAAGTCAAAGATACCCTAACCTAACCGAAACAAGCGTAACCTAACCAAACGCATCCTGACTACCCCGACGCGCCGCGGTCACTATTTCTGGCCTCCCCAGGTGAAAGCAGAGCATATTAGATCACAGTAGCGCTCAGAAG
>NW_016917411.1:0-202 GCF_001483705.2 Eufriesea mexicana
AGTTGAATATACTAGAGCACACCAGCGGGCAGGCGGCCTCCAAACAGCAGAGAATAGCACAAACTCCAAAGTTATCCTAACCTTACCTGACCTAACTTATCCTAACCAAAATTAGTCTAACTAAACCTAACGAGACGAGACCATTACTGCTGGCCTTTCTCCGGTCAACCAGCGTACAGTAGAGCAATGCGGAGCCCAGAAA
>NW_016917411.1:223-515 GCF_001483705.2 Eufriesea mexicana
AACCACCCTCCACCTAACCGCCCTACACCATATTGCTGTCCTTCCCAGAGCCGAGCGGAACACATTAGTGGAGAGTAGAACGCAGAAGTACATAGAAACGCAGTATATATTAGAAAAGCCTAAGCTACACATGCCTAACGCAAACCAACTGAACATAACCAAACATAGCCGATCTAAAACATATGTGGCCAGACCGCTACTGCTGCCCTCCCCAGAGCCAAGCAGGACATACTAGAGCACAGCAGATCGCAGAAATCCACTGAATAGCAACGTAAAGCAGAAAGGTTGACGC
>NW_016917412.1:0-212 GCF_001483705.2 Eufriesea mexicana
AGAATCGACGAAAAATGGTAAAGATTGGGCGAAAAATGGGAAAGATAAAAAAGACGAAATTGGTAAAAAAAGAATCGACGAAAAATGGTAAAGAAAGATTGGATGAAAAATGATAATAGGAAGAGTGACAAAATTGGTGAAGGAAGAATGAATGAAAAATGGTAAAGGCAAATGTTACAAAATTGGTAAAGAAAGAATCGTCAAAAAATGGT
>NW_016917413.1:0-587 GCF_001483705.2 Eufriesea mexicana
TATGCTATGCACTTCTATTCTGTGGATTTCCCAGCTCATCATTCCTCTACTTCACTCTGATCGACTCTGGGGAGACCAGCAGTAGCGATCATGGCGCGATAGGTTGAGTTATGTTTGGCCTGATTATGTTGGGTTAGGTTACGTTTGGTTAGTATGGCTTTGACTTTTGTGCTATTCACTGATATACCGTGTATCTCAGTGCTCTACTGTGCTCTAATATGCCCGGCTTGTCTCTACGGAGGCCAGAAATGGCGGCCGTGCCACGACAGGTTGTGCTAGGCTACGTTTGGCTACGTTATGTTACCTTGTCTTAGGATTGGACAGATTTGGCTTCCGTGGTATACACTGATATCCTGTGGACTTCTGTGCTCTACTGTGCTCTTTCATATTCTGCTTGCGTTTGGGGAAGCCAGCTATAGTGGTCGTGGTACGTTAGGTTTAGATATTCTACGTTTGGTTAGGTAAGGTTACGTATGGTTAGGTCAGGATATTTTTTACTTTTGTGCTATACATTGCTGTTTGGCGGCTTACATCTCTCTAAAGTGCTCTAGTATGATCTGCTTGGCTCTGGGGAGGCCAGTAATTGT
>NW_016917414.1:0-3865 GCF_001483705.2 Eufriesea mexicana
ACCAAACGCAACCAAGCTCAGCCTAACGTACGGCCGCCACTATTGCTGGCCTCCGCAGAGACATGCAGCACATGATAGGACAATGTAGGTTGCAGAAATCCATATGAACGCAATGTACAGAAGAAAAGTCAACGATATCCAAGGCTAACCCAAGCCATGATAACCTATCCTATCGTAGCCAAACACAAAGTAACGTGCCCGGACCATTGCCGCTGGCCCCCAGGGTCTTGCTGATTAGGCAAGAGCAATTTTGAGCTCAGGAATCCTCCGAATATCTGTCTATAGCACGAAAGTCGAAGCTAACATAGTCACCCCTAACCAGGCCTAACCTAACCAAACGTAGCCTAAATAAACCGAACATGCCGAGACCTGTATTTCTGGCCTCTCCAGTGCCATACAGAGCATATTAGAACACAGTATAGCGCAGACGTGCAAGGAATAGCAATATATAGCACAAAAGTCAATGTTACCCCCTCCTGCGCTAACCAAACGTGACATAACCAAACGTAGCCTAAATCAAGCTATCGTGCCGGGAGCTCTATCGCTGGCCTCCCCAGTGTCGAGCAGAATATAGTAGAGTAGTACAGAGCGCAGGAGTCCACCGAAGTGCTGCGTGTAGCACAAAAGTCCAAGCTACCGTCTCCTAACCTATCCAAACGTAGTATAATCAAGCGAACCCTAACTTAACCTAACGTGCCGGAACCACTATTCCTGGAAACCCCTGAGCCAAGCAGAGTATGCTAGGGCACAGCAGGTCGCAGAAGGCTACCTAATAGCAGCGTATAGCACAAAAGTCAAGTATATTACAACATAGCGCGACCAAACCTAACCTAGCCAGCGTGGACTAACAAAACTTGCCGAGACGAGAAGACTACTTTTGGCAGCCCCAGTGACAAGCAGAACACATTATGGCACATTAGAGTGCAGAAATCCGCCGAATGGCAGCGTAAAGCGCAAAAGTCATATCCACCCCTCCTAACCTAACCAACCGTAACGAAACCGAGCGCAACTTGACTCTTCCTAACGTAACGAAACCACTATTGCTGGCCTCCCCGGACACAATCAGTATACAGTAGAGCACAGTAGAGCGCAGAAGTCCACACAACAACAGTGTACAGCAGGAAAGTCAAAGCTATCCTAACCAAGGACAAACGAACGTAACACAACCGAACGTAGCCAAACCCAACCAAACGTGTCGGGACCACTTTCGCTGGCCACAAAAGAGTCGAGCAGATTATGGTAGAGCAACGTTGAAAGTCGAAATCAACCGGAGGGCAGTGCGCAGCTCAGAAGTCTAGGATAGAATGAGCAAACCCAACCCAAACGTACCTAACCAAACATCACATAGCACAACCTGACGTGCCGCGACCACTATTGCTGGCATCCCCAGGGACATGCAGGATATGATAGAGCGCAGTAGAGCCCAGAAGGCGATGGGATAGCTGTATTGAGCACAAAGGTCAAAGCTATCCTAACCGAAAAATAGCGAACGTAACGTAACCAAACGAAGCTTATCCCAACCTAACTTAGCGAGACCACATTTATTGGTCTCCGCAGTGCCAAGCAGTTAATAATAGAGCACAATAGAGGGCAGAAATTCGGCTCAATTCAGCTCACAGCACAAAGGTCAAAGATACACTATCCCAACCAAAACAAATCTAACCTACCCGAACGTAACCTAACTCCCCCTAAAGTGCTGGGACCATATTTGCCGGCCTCCTCAGAGTCGAGCAGGACTGCTTAGATCGCAGTAGAGCGTAGGGATCCACCGAATTGTAGCGTATACCGCAAAAGTCAAAGCTTTCCTCCCATAACCTACCCCAACCTAACCTGACCAAACGTAACGTAATACAACCTTTCGTGCCACGACCACCATTGCTGGCCTCCCCAGAGTCGAGCAGAGTATAGTAGAAACATGTAGAGCGCAGGAAGCCACCGAATAGCAGCTTACGGCTCAAAAGTTATAGTTAAACTCTCCTAACCTATACAAACGTAATATAATCGAGGGTCTCCTAACATAAGCGAAAGTCCAGAGAATACCATTGCTGGCATTCTCATTGCCAAGCAGAATATACTAGAGCACAGTGAAGCGCAGAGAGCCCCCAAATAGCAGCGTGTAGCAGAAAAGTCAAATACATCCTAACCTAACCTGACCTAACCTAACAATACCGGACGTGGATCATCTAACCCTGACGAGACGAGACTACTATTTCTGGCCTCCTCAGTGCCAAGCAGAATATACTAGAGCACAGTAGAGCGCAGAAATCCAACGAATTGCAGAGTATATCACAGAAGTCAGAGCCAACATATCCAAGCCTAACCAAAACTAGATTAACCAAACGTAACCGAACTCAGCCTATCGTTTCCCGACCACTGTTGCTGGCCACCCTAGTGTGGAGTAGATTATAGTAGGGCAATGTGGAGCACAGAAATCCACCGAAGGGCCGTGTATAGCGCAAAACTCATGGTTATCCTATCCTACCCTAACCAAACTTACATAACCAAACGTAGCATAAATCGAGCTGTCGCGCACACACCACCATTACTGGCCTCCCCAGAATCGAGCGAGGTACAGGAGAGCAATGTAAACCGTAGATATGCGCCGAATAGCAGTGTATAGCACGAAAGTCAAAGCTACCCTATCCTAACCTAACCAAATCTATCCTAACCGTACACAGCCCAGCTCATCCTAACCTGCCGAGACCACAACTGCCGGCTACCCAGGAGCAAGCGGAGAACACTAGAGCCGAGTGGAGTGCAGGAATCCATAGAATGGCATTGTGTAGCACAAAAGTCAGAGCAACCCTGTCCCAACATAATCGGACGCAACATAATGATGACCCAAACTGAAGTGGAACGACCGCTATTGCTGGCCTCACGAGAGCTAAGCAGAGTATAGCATAGCAATATAGAACGCTGAAATCGGCCAAACTGCAGTGTGCAGCACAGAGGTCAAAGCTGTTTTAATCAAACCAAGCCAAGTCGATCATAGCCAAACGTAACATAGCTGAACCTAACGTACCGAGAGCACTATTCCTGGCGTCCACAGGGTCAAGCTATGTGCGATAGCGCTTTGAAGAGCGCAGAAGTCCATAGAATAGCAGTGTGTAGCACAACAGTCGAAGATACCCTAACCTAACACATCGTAAGCTGACGCAGCCAAACGTAAACTAACCAATCCTAAAGTGCCGCATCCAACCGAGAGTCGAGCAGAGTATACTCGAGCAATGAAATGCGCAGGTATCCACCGAATAGCTGGGTACAGCAAAAAAGTCTAAGCAGACCTAACAAAACTTACCAGAGCCTAGCCTAGCCAAGAGTAACATGACCAAACCATACGCGAGACGGCCGCTATTGCTGGCCTCCTCAGAGACATGCAGATGCTAGTAGAGCAATGCATAGCGCAGATATCGACCGTATGACAGTTCATAGCACAAAAGTCAAAGCTATGCTATCCTAAGCAGGCCAAACGTAATGTAACCAAACTTATCCAAGCTCAGCCTATCGTGCAGATACCACTATTGCTGCCCTCACGGGAGACAAGTAGGATATATTAGGGGGGGGGGTGCAGCGCAGATATCGATAGAACGCAATGCAAAGCACAATAGTCTATGCTACCGTGTCCTAACATAGCCATACGTAACATAACAGATCGTAGCTTAGCTCAACTTAACGGGCCGGGGAGACATTGCTTGGCTGCACAGAGACAAGCAGAAATTACAGGAGCACAGTTGAGCGCAGTATTCCACCGAATTTCTGTCTATAGCACAACAGTGGAAGATAACCTAGCCCAACATTTCTTAACCTGACCTAACCAAACGTAGACTAACTAAACGTAAAGTGCCGAGGTTAGTATTCCTGGCTT
>NW_016917415.1:0-1178 GCF_001483705.2 Eufriesea mexicana
CAGATGATGTCAGTTCAGGTCAGTTCAGGTCAGGCCAGGTCAGGCAAGGTCAGGTCAAGTTAGATCAGGTCATGTCAGGTCAGGTCAGGCCAGGTCAGGTCAGGTCAGGTCAGGCCATGTCAGGTCAGGTCAGTCATGTCTGGTCAGGTCAGTCAGGACAGGTCAGGTCTGGTAAGGCCGGTTAAAGTCAGGTCCGGTAAGGTCAGGCCAGGCCAGATCATGTCTGATCAGGTCAGGTCATTTCAGGTCAGTTCACTTCAGATCAGATCATGTCATGTAAGGTCACAACAGGTCAGGTCATGCCAGGCATGGTCGGGGCTGGTCAGGTCAGGTCAGGTCTGATCAGGTCAGGTCAAGACACGTCAGGTCAGATCAGGTCAGCCCAGATCATGTCAGGTCAGGTCAGGTCAGATGATGTCAGTACAGGTCAGTTCAGGTCAGGCCAGGTCAGGTAAGGTCAGGTCATGTTAGATTAGGTCAGGCCAGGTCAGGTCAGGTCAGGTCAGCTCAGGTCAGAGCAGTCAGGTCAGGTCAGGTCACGTCAGGTCTGGTCAAGTATGGTAAGGGTAGGCCAGGTCAGGCCAGGACAGGTCAGGTCAGGTCAGGACAAGTCAGGCCTGGTCAGGTCAGGTCAGTCATGTCAGGTCAGGTCAGTCAGGACAGGTCAGGTCAGTCAGGACAGGTCAGGTCAGTCAGGACAGGTCAGGTCAGTCAGGACAGGTCAGGTCAGTCAGGACAGGTCAGGTCAGTCAGGACAGGTCAGGTCAGTCAGGACAGGTCAGGTCAGTCAGGACAGGTCAGTCATGTCAGGTCAGGTCAGTCAGGTCAGGTCAGGTCAGGTCCGATCAGTCCGGTCAGGTCAGGTGAGGTGAGGTCAGGTCAGATCAGGTCAGCCCAGGTCAGGCCAGGTGTGGTTAGGTCAGTTCAGGCCTGGTTAGGTCAGTTCAGGTCAGGTCATGTCACGTCCGGTCATGTCATGTCTGGTAAGGTCAGGCCAGGCCAGATCATGTCTGGTCGGGTCAGTTCAGGTAAGGCCGGGTAGGCCAGATCAGGTCAGGTCAGGTCAGGTCAGGTCCGATCAGTCCGGTCAGGTCAGGTGAGGTGAGGTCAGGTCGGATCAGGTCAGCCCAGGTCAGGCCAGGTGTGGTTAGGTCAGTTCAGGTCTGGTTAGGTCAGTT
>NW_016917416.1:0-745 GCF_001483705.2 Eufriesea mexicana
CATTGCAATCCTATAGTATCTGGATGGAAGATTCAATATTATTGTCATTTTCGACAAATATCGGGGCGAGCTATCATTCTTGCATTAATAATGAGGAAAGAATCTATTGGCGTGCTGTAGCCATTGCAATGCTACAGAATCTGTCTGGAAAATTCAATTTTATACTCATTTTCGGCTAATATCGTGGTGAGCTAACTTTCTTGTATAAACAAGGAGGAAAGATACTATTGGCGTACTATAGCCATTGCAATGCTATAGAATCTGCCTCGAAAATGAAATCTTATTGACATTTTCGACCAATATCGTGGTGAGGTACCTTTTTTGCATAAATACGGAGGAAAGATTCTATTGGCCAGCTATGGCTATAGCATTTCTCTAGTATCCGGATGGAAAATTCTGTTTTATTGACATTTTCGACCAATATCGTGGTGACTCAATTTTATTGGCATTTTCGACTATTATCGTGGTGAGGTAACTTTCGTGCCTAAATAAGGAGGAAATATTCTATTGGCGCGCTATAGCCATTGCAATGCTATAGAATCTGCCTCGAAAATTCAAATATAATAACAATTTCGACTAATATCGATGTGTGGTAACTTTCGTGCATAAATAAGGAGGAAAGATACTATTGCCGTGCTATAGCCTTTACAATGCTATAGAATCTGCCTCGAAAATTCAAATATAATAACAATTTCGACTAATATCGATGTGTGGTAACTTTCGTGCATAAATAAGGAGGGCAGAT
>NW_016917417.1:0-837 GCF_001483705.2 Eufriesea mexicana
TTGCTGGCCTCACGAGAGCCAAGCAGAGTATAGCAGAGCAACGTAGGACGCTGAAATAGACAGAATAGCGATGTATAGCACAAAAGTCAAAGCTATCCCAATCAAACATACCAGCCTAGACTAACCAAACGTAGCATAACTCAAACTAATTAGCTGCTGCAACTATTCCTGGCGTCCCCAGACGCAAGCAGATCGTGGGAGCGCACTGTACGGCGCAGAAGTCCGTTGAATACCAGGGTGTAGCGCAAAAGTCGAAGATATCCTAGCCAAACTTAGCCGAACCTAACATAACCAAGCGTAACCTAGCAAAACCAAATGTGTAACGAACGCTGTTACTGGCATCTACTGAGGCAAGTAGGTGCCAGCAGAGGAACGTACTGAACAGATATCGCCCGTACAGCTGTGTATACCACAAGAGTCGAAGCTATACTAACCAAACTTACCCGAACCTGGCCATGACATGCGTAGCGTGACTCAAACTTGCGTGCCGAGTCCACCACTTATGGGCACCCCAGAGCCAAGCGGAAAATACTAGAGCTCAGTAGATCGCATTAATCCACCGCATTGCAGCGCGTAGCACAAGAGTCAAAGGTATCCTGACCTAACCGTCGTAACCTAACAAAACGAAGCGTAACATAACCATGACGTGCCAAGACCACTATTACTGGCAACCCCGGTGCCAAGCAGAGTACAATAGAGCACATTAGATCGCATGAAACCACCGTATAGCGGTGTATACCACAAAAGACAAAGTATCTTATCCTAACCTTGCCATACGTAACATAACCGAACGTAACCTAACTCAACCTAACATGACGAGACCACTATTGCTGGCCT
>NW_016917418.1:0-682 GCF_001483705.2 Eufriesea mexicana
AGATCATATTAGTGCACAGTAGAAGGCAGTAGTCCACCGACTTGTAGTGTATAGCTCAAAAGACAAAGGTATTCTGTCCTTACCTAACCAAACATAAGATAAACGGACGCAACGTGACACAAGCTGACATTCCACGATGGCCACTGCTGGCCACACGAGAGCTAACCAGCGTATAGCAGAGAAATGTAGAACGCTGATATCGTCCGAACGGCAGTGTATAGCGCAAAAGCCAAGGCTATCCTAACCAAGAGCAGACAAACCCAACATAACCAAGCGCAACATAACTCAGCCTAACGAGACGAGAGCACTATTCCTCGCGTCCACAGAGACAAGCAGAGTACGATGACTCACAGAAGAGCGCAGAACTCCATAGAATAGCAGTGTGTATCACAAGGCCAAAGATACCCTAACCTAACGCAGGGTAACCTAACCAAGCCAAACGTAATCTAACTGAACATAACTTGCCGCGAACAACATTGCTGGCCACCCGCGAGCAGGGCAGAGCGTAGCAGAGCAATCTAGAGCGCACGAGTCCTCCGAATAGCTGTGTGCGGCACAAAGGTCAGAGCCATCCTTACCAAACATACCCTAACCTAACCTAACCATACGTAACGAATCCCAACCTAACGTGCCTAGCCCACTATTTCTCACCCCCACATCGCCAAGCAGTGCATATTAGAAG
>NW_016917418.1:1613-2150 GCF_001483705.2 Eufriesea mexicana
GACAGCTATTGCTGATCTACCCTGTGTCGAGCGGGGTATAGTAGGGGAGAGTAGAGCGAAGAAGTCCATGGAATATCAGTGTGTAGCACAAAATTCAAGGCCCACATATCTGAACCATAACAAACCTAACCTAATCAAACGTAGAGAATCTAAGCCTAACGTGCCGAGACAACTATTGCTGGCCTACCTAGAGCCAAGCAGAGCACATTAGAGCATAGTATAGCGCAGAAATGCAGCAAATAGCATTCCATGGCACAAAAGTCGAAGCCATCCTATTTAAGCCTATCCTAACCTTGACTAACCACGCGTAACCTAACTCAGAATATGGTGCCGCGACCGCCACTGCTGCTGTCGCCAGGGCCGAATAGATTATGGTAGAGTAGCGAAGAACGCAAATATTGTCCGAAGGGCGGTGTACAGCACAAAGTTCAAAGTTATCATATCCTAACCCAACCAAGCGTAACATACCCTAATACAACCCAGCGTGCCTAGACCTATATTGCTGGCCTCCCCATCGCCAAGCAGAACATATTGGAG
>NW_016917419.1:0-728 GCF_001483705.2 Eufriesea mexicana
CTACTTCTGGCCTTCCCAGAGTCAAGACGGACATGCTAGATCCCAGTAAAGCGCAGAAGTACACCCAGCAACAGATTATACCACGAAGGTCTATGCAATCCGAACCTAGCCCAAACTGAAGTAACCCAACCAAACGCAGCATAACACAAACTAACGGGCCGAGACCACCATTACTGTCCTCCGGCGAGACGAACAGAGCAGACAAGAGCAATATAGGGCGTAGAAATCGGCCGAATAGCGGCGTATAGCACAAAAGACGCTGTTAGCATCTCCTAACCTAACAAATCGTAAGCATTATCAAACGCAGCCTAACAAGACCTATCATGCCACGACCACTATTGCTGGCCCGACCAGGGTCGAGCACAGTATAGTACAGCACAGGAGAGCGCTGAAAGCCACCAAATAGCAATATGTAGCATAAAAGTCAAAGTAATATTGTCATAACCTACCCAAACGTAGCATAACCAGAGCTAACCTAGCAGAAACTAACGTGCCCTCGCCACTGTTGCTGACTTCCCAGATCCAAGCAGAACACACTAGAGCAAATAGAGCTCAGAAATCCACCGCACTGAAGTGTAAAGCGGAATAGTAAATGATACCCCAACATAACCTGGCCTAGCCCGACACAACAACAACCAAACGTAACATAACTCAACCTAGCGTGCCGAGACCAAGATTGCTGGCCTGTCGAGAACCATGCAGATCATATTACAGCACACAAGAGAACA
>NW_016917420.1:0-242 GCF_001483705.2 Eufriesea mexicana
TAACATATCAAAACGTAATAAAACCGAGCGTAACATAACATTACCTAGCGTGCAGGGACCACTTTTACTGGAATCCCCAGAGCCGAGCAGAATACAATAGAGCACAGTAGAGCGAAGCAGGGCACCGGATGGCAGCGAATAGCAAAAATGGCAAAGACACCCTAACACTACCTTTCCTTACCTCTCCTAGCCAAACGTAGGCTAACTAAACTTAACGGACCGCGGCCACTACTCCTGGCATC
>NW_016917421.1:0-256 GCF_001483705.2 Eufriesea mexicana
AAGTATCTTTCCTCCTTACTTATGCGAGGAAGTTGGCGCACCGCGAAATTAGTCTAAAATGTCAGCAAAATTGAATTTCCCAGCAAGATTCTATAGCATTGCAATGCCTATAGCTTACCAACAATATCTTTCCTCTTGATTTATGGAAGAAAGTCAGCTCAACACGATTGTAGTCGAAAATGTATATAAAATTGAATTTTCCGGCCAGATTCTTCAGCATTGCAATGGCTATAGTACGCCAAATGGATCTTTCCTC
>NW_016917422.1:0-364 GCF_001483705.2 Eufriesea mexicana
TGATAGCAAAGTTCAATTTTATTGACATTTTCGGCTCCTATCGTGGCGAGCAAACTTTTCTGTATCAATAAGGAGACATGATACAATTGGTTTGATATAGCCATTGGATAGCAATATAGTCTGACAGAAATGTTCAATTTTAAAGACATTTTCGGCTAATGTCGTGGTGATAAAATTTTCCGCTTAAATAAGTAGGAAAGATCCTATTGGTTTGCTATAGCGATTGCGTTGCAATAGAATCCGACTGAAAACTTCAATTCTATTAACATTTTCGGCTAATATCGTGGTGAGAAGACATTTCTGCATGAATAACGAGGGAAGATTAAATTGGTTTGCTATAGCCATTGTATTGCAATAGAATCTG
>NW_016917423.1:0-606 GCF_001483705.2 Eufriesea mexicana
TTTGGCATTCTAGAATGCCGTAGGATCTAAATTACCATTGAACAGGTTATTCCAACGGCTGCGTTACTCTATTGGTTGTTGTAACGACTACCGTACAGTGAATTGTTAATATCTCTACACGTATCCGATGGACACATTGGTTGTTCTGGAACGACAGTGGAACTTAAATCGTCCCTGAAGAGATCATTCGAAAGGCTACAGTCCTCTGTTGACAGAAATACTAAGAACAGTACTGTCAATTGTAAATGTCCATAGACATAATCGTGTTATATATCGGTTACCCTAAACCTGCTTTTGAAACTGAACCGCCACTGTGCAAATTATTCCAACAACTAGAGTACTTTATCGGCGGATGTTTCAACCTCTATACTGGGAGTTTCAAATATCAGCTGCCATAACGGTTGTGTACTAAAAGTATCCTAGATCTACTGTGGAATTTATACCGTTACAGAAGGGACTATTCAAACGGCTACGGTGATGCATTGTTTGATGCCCCAGCTATCGTGCTGGGAGTTGTAATAATGTCAGTAACTGATGTTTACGCTGACCTTTCTAGAGCAACTGCGGAATATGTATCATTAGTGAACAAATTAATCCAACGGCTGC
>NW_016917424.1:0-616 GCF_001483705.2 Eufriesea mexicana
AGAGCGGTCGTGGCACGTCAGGATGGGCTTCATAAGGTCCGCTTATTGTAGGTTTGGTTAGGTTAGGACAGGACAGCTCTGACTTTTGTGCTATAGAGTACCTTTCTGTGGACTTCTACGCTCTACTGCGCTCTAATATACTCTGCCTTTGTCTGGGAATGCCAGGAATGATGGCGGCGTCGCGTTAGGTTCTGTCAGTTGACATCTGGTAATGTTAGGTTTGTTTGGTTAAGTTCATGATGTCTTTGATTTTCGTGCAATACACTGCCATTCTATGGTCCTCCGCGCTCTACTCTCATCTAAAATGCTCTGCTAGGCTCTCGGAGGCCAGGACCAGTGTTCACGGCAGGTTCCATTGAGCTATGCTACGCATGGTTATGTTAGGATACGTCAGATTATGTTATGATACCGTCGACTTTTGTGCTTTTCACAGCAATGAGGTTCACTTATGCGCTCCGCTGTGCTATAGCATATTCTGCTTGTATCTTGGGAGGGCAGCAATAGTGTTCTCAGCATGTTAGGTTGAGCTATGCTACGCTTGGACATGTTACATCTGGTGAGGTCAGGATAGGATAGTCTAGACTTTTACACTATACACTGCCATCCGCGTATTCCT
>NW_016917425.1:0-279 GCF_001483705.2 Eufriesea mexicana
TCATGTTACGGTAGGTTAGGTTGGGTTAGGCTACGTTTGGGCGGTGTAGCTTTAGCTCTTCTAGTGTACACAGCTATTCGGGGATCTCTGCGCTCTTCTGAGCTCTAGTGCGTTCTGGTTGGCACTGGGGAAGGCAGAAATAGCTGGTCTCGCCATGTCGCATTGAGATATGATACGTTTGTCTATGTTCAGATGGTTTGGGTTAAGATTGGGTAACTTTGGCTTTTCTGATGTACACCGCGATTCTATGGACTACTGCGTCCTACTCTCCACTAATGC
>NW_016917426.1:0-1103 GCF_001483705.2 Eufriesea mexicana
GGGTTCCTGCTCTTTGCCCTCTTCTAATATGTTCCGCTTGTCTCTGGGGAGGCCAGGAATAGTGGTCGGGTCATGTTAGGTTGAGTTAGGTTACATTCGGTTACGTTGAGGTTTGATAGGTTAGGAGGGTCTAGCTATGACTTTTGCGCTATACACCTCTACTCGGTGGGATTCGGCACTCTACCGTGCTCTGATATGTTTAGCTTGGCTCTGGGGAAGACAGCAATAGCTGTCCATGCACATTGCGTTGAGTAATGCTACGTTTGGTAAGGTTAGGTTAGGACAGGTAAAGATATGGTATCTTTGGCTTTTGTGCTATACACTGTAATGCTGTGCATTTCTGCGATCCATTGTGCTCTAGTTCAACCTGCTTCACTCCGGAGAGGCGAGCTGTAGTGTCCTCGGCACGTTAGGATGAGTTAAATTACTTTTGGTTATGCGACGTTTCGTTAGGTTAGGATAGGGTGGCCTTGACTTTTATGGTATGCACTGCGATCTATGGATTTCTGCGCTCTGCTCTCCTCTCAGACGTTCTGCTTGGCTGTGAAGAGGGCGGAAATAGTGGCCTCTGCACGTTAGGTTGAGATAAGTTGCGCTTGACTGCGTTACGTTTTGCTAGGTTAGGATAGGATAACTTTGACTTTTGTGCAATACACCGCTACATGGTGGACTTCTGCGCTCCACTGTGCCTTAATATTTTCTCCTTGGCTCTGAGGAGGATAGCAATGATGGTCTCAGCACGTTGGGTTGAGACGGGTTACGTTTGATTGGGTTAGGTTGTACTAGGTTCTGTTATAATAGCTTTGACTTTCGTACTATACACTGCCACACGGTGGATTTCTGCGCTCTACTGTGCTCTGCCATATTCTGCTTGGCGTTGGCGAGGCCAGTAATTGTGGTCGCGGCACGTTATGTTGAATTATTCTACGTTTGGCTACGTAACGTTCGTTTGTGGTAGGTCCGTTTTGCTTTGACTTTTCTGCTATACGCTCGGATTCTATGGATGTATGTGCGCTAATCTCCTCTACTATTCTCTGCTTTAATCCGGGAATGCCAGCAGTAGTGTTTGCGGCACGTTAGGTAAAGCTAGGTTACGTTATGTT
>NW_016917427.1:0-488 GCF_001483705.2 Eufriesea mexicana
TCTGTTTCATTCTGGTGAGGCCAGAAATAGTGGTGGGGGCATGTTTGGTTGAGTTTGGTTACGGTTGGTAGAATTACGGTTGGTTGCGCTTGGATAGTGTACCTTTGACTTTTGGACTGTATACAGATTTTCGGTTAATTTATCCGCTCTTCTGTGCTCTAATGTGTTCTGCTTTGCTCTGCGGAGCACAGAGATGATGGCCGCGACATGTTTGATGAAGTTAGCTTACGTTCGGTTAGTTTACGTTGATATGGGGAAGGTTATGGTGGCCTTGACTTTTCTGCTGTACACAGCGATTCTATGAATATCTGCGCAGTACTCCGCTCTACTGTGTTCTGCATGGCCCTGGGAGCCGGCAATATGGTGGACACGGCTTGTAATGTTTAGTTGGTCTACGTTCGGTTAGGTCAGCTTTGGACAGGTTTGGTCATGATTTCATTGGCTTTTGTGCCATACACAGCTATTTGTTGGGGTTCTGCGCATTACTG
>NW_016917428.1:0-3694 GCF_001483705.2 Eufriesea mexicana
GGTGTGTTGATGGATGAGTGTAGGTATGGATGAACGTATGGATGTATCTATAGATGTATGTATAGGTGTATGGATGGACGGATGTATGGATGGGTTTCTGGATGGTTAAATGAATGGATGTATGTATGGATGAATGGATGGATGGATGGGTTGTGGATGGAGGTATGGAAGGTTGGATGTATAGATGGATGGATGTATGGAAGGCTGATTGTATGGATGTGTGGATGTATGGTTGGATTGAGGTATGAATGGACGTATTTACGTATGTATGTATGTCTGTATGCATATATGTATGGATGTTTGGATGGATGGATGTATGGAAGGCTGATTGTATGGATGTGTGAATGTATGGTTGGATTAATCGATGGATGTATGTATGGATGGATGGATGGATGGATGGATGGATGGATGGATGGATGGATGGATGGATGGATGGATGGATGGATGGATGGATGGATGGATGGATGGATGGATGGATGGATGGATGGATGGATGGATGGATGGATGGATGGATGGATGGATGGATGGATGGATGGATGGATGGATGGATGGATGGATGGATGGATGGATGGATGGATGGATGGATGGATGGATGGATGGATGGATGGATGGATGGATGGATGGATGGATGGATGGATGGATGGATGGATGGATGGATGGATGGATGGATGGATGGATGGATGGATGGATGGATGGATGGATGGATGGATGGATGGATGGATGGATGGATGGATGGATGGATGGATGGATGGATGGATGGATGGATGGATGGATGGATGGATGGATGGATGGATGGATGGATGGATGGATGGATGGATGGATGGATGGATGGATGGATGGATGGATGGATGGATGGATGGATGGATGGATGGATGGATGGATGGATGGATGGATGGATGGATGGATGGATGGATGGATGGATGGATGGATGGATGGATGGATGGATGGATGGATGGATGGATGGATGGATGGATGGATGGATGGATGGATGGATGGATGGATGGATGGATGGATGGATGGATGGATGGATGGATGGATGGATGGATGGATGGATGGATGGATGGATGGATGGATGGATGGATGGATGGATGGATGGATGGATGGATGGATGGATGGATGGATGGATGGATGGATGGATGGATGGATGGATGGATGGATGGATGGATGGATGGATGGATGGATGGATGGATGGATGGATGGATGGATGGATGGATGGATGGATGGATGGATGGATGGATGGATGGATGGATGGATGGATGGATGGATGGATGGATGGATGGATGGATGGATGGATGGATGGATGGATGGATGGATGGATGGATGGATGGATGGATGGATGGATGGATGGATGGATGGATGGATGGATGGATGGATGGATGGATGGATGGATGGATGGATGGATGGATGGATGGATGGATGGATGGATGGATGGATGGATGGATGGATGGATGGATGGATGGATGGATGGATGGATGGATGGATGGATGGATGGATGGATGGATGGATGGATGGATGGATGGATGGATGGATGGATGGATGGATGGATGGATGGATGGATGGATGGATGGATGGATGGATGGATGGATGGATGGATGGATGGATGGATGGATGGATGGATGGATGGATGGATGGATGGATGGATGTATGGATGTATCGTTGTATGTATGGTCGTATGTAAGGTTGAATAGATGTATGTATGGATGTATGGGTGGATGGATGTATGGATGGATGCTTGTATCGATGGATGGATGTATGGATGGATTTATGGACGGATGCATGGACGTATATGTGTACGGATGTGTGGATGGATGCATGTATCGATGGATGGAATCACTGATGGATGTGTTTATGGATATATGGATGTGTGGATGTATGGGTGTATGGATGGATGAATGTAAGTATGGATGAACTCATGGATGTATGTATAGATGTACGTATGGATGTATTGATGGATGTATGTAAATATGTATGTATGGATGTATGGATGGACGGATGTATGGATGGATGCATGTATGGATGGATGGATGAATGTATGTACGTTTGAAAGGATGTACGAATTTATGGATGGGCGGATGTATAGATGGGTGGACTCATGTATGAATGGATGTGTTGAAACGCGGATGTATGGATAGATGGACGTATGTATCCATGTATGCATGGATGTATGTATCGATGTATGTATGGTTGCATGTACGGGCGTATGTATGGATATATGTGTGGGTGTATGTATGGTTGTATGGGAGGACGGATGTATGGATGTAAGGATGTATGGACGGATGAATGGGTGGAAGGTTGCATGGATGGATTGAGGTATGGATCGTCTTGTTTACGTATGTGTGGATGTATGTGTATATATACATGGATGTATGGGTGTGATGGATGCATCGATGGATGGAAGTACGGATGATAGGATTTATGGATGTGTGGATGGATGCATGTATCGACGGATGGAATCACTGATGGATGTGTTTATGGATATATGGATGTGTGGATGGATGGCTGCACGGATGGATGGATGGATGGATGTATGGATGGATGGATGTATGGATGTATATATCTATGGATGATTGTAAGGATGCACGTATCGATAGATGGAATTTCGTGTGGATGGGTTTATGGATATGTGGATGTGTGGATGCATGGCCGTATGGATGGATGAATGTAGGTATTGATGTATGTATGGATATATTTATTGACGTATGTATGGATGTATGGATGGATGGATGGATTGGTGGATGGATGGATGGATGGATGGATGGGTTGAGGTATGGATGGTCGGATGTACGGATGTATGGATGTATGGATGCATGTGTGTATGGATGTATGTATGGATGGATGTATCGAAGGATGGAAGTACGAATTGATGCCTTTATGGATGTGCGGACGTATGGATGTATGCATGGATGTATGGATGGATGGATGGATTAGTGGATGTACGTATGGATGGATGGTTGTATGGATCGGTGGATGGCCGTATGGATGTACGTATAGATGTACGTATGGATGTATGGATGTATGGATGTATGGATGGATGCGTGTATGGATGGATTTATGTATGGATGGATGTATGGATGGATGGATGGATGTTTGGAAGGATGTATTTATGAACAGATGGGTCTATGGATGGATGGATGTATGTGTAGGTGTATTTATGAATGTATGGATGTATGGGTGTGGATGTATGGATGTATGGATGTATGGATGTATTGATGTATGGATGTATGGTTGTAAGAATGTAGGGACGTTCGGATGTATGGATGTATGCATGGATGGATGTACGTATTGATGAACGTATGTATGTATGGATGGATGTATGAATTGGTGGAAAGATGTATGAATGGATGGTTGTATGGATCGATGGATGAACGTATGGATGTATGTATAGATGAACGTATGGGCGAATGGATGGATGGATGTATGGATGGATTTATGTATGGATGGATGTATGGTTGGATGGACCGATGTTTGGAAGGATGTAGTAATGAACAGATGGGTCTATGGATGGATGGTTGTATGTGTAGATGTATGTATGAATGTATGGATTGGTGGATGTATGGATGGATGAATGTATGTATGGATGGATGAATGGATGTATGTATGTATCTATGTTTGGATGTATGGATGTGTGGATGTATGGTAGTATATATGTATGTATTTATGAATGGACGGATTTATGAGTGGATGGATGGATGGA
>NW_016917428.1:4324-5007 GCF_001483705.2 Eufriesea mexicana
GGATGGATGGGTGGAAGGATGGATGGGTGGATGGATGGATGTATGCATGTGTGTATGTATGAGTGTTTGGGTGTATGGATATATGGATGTATGGATGTATGGATGTACGGATGCATGGATGTATGAATGTACGTATGAATTGATGTACGGATGTGTGGAGGTATGTATGAACGGATGTATGGATGTGAGTATGTATGCATGGATGGATATGTGTATTGATGTATGTATGGATGAATGGATGGATGGATGGATTGTTGCATGGAAGTATGTATGTATATATGTATGGATGTGTGGATGTACGTATTGACGTATGTATGGATGTATGGAAGGACGGATGGATTGGTGGATGGATGGATGGATGGATGGATTTATGGATTCATGGATGTATGAATTGGTGGATTTATGGATGGATGTATGTATGGAAGGATGGATGTATGGATGGATGGATGTGTGGATGGATGGATGTGTGGATAGGTGGCGGTATGGATGGAAGGATGTATGGATGGGTTGAGGTAAGGATGGACGGATGTTCAGATGTATGGATGTATGGATGTATATATGTATGGATGTATATATGTATGGATGTATGTATGGATGGACGTATCGAAGGATGGAAGTATGAGTTCATGGATATATGGATGTATGGATGTATGGATGGTTGTATTTATGGATGGATGGATGTA
>NW_016917429.1:0-540 GCF_001483705.2 Eufriesea mexicana
TTATGCAAGAAAGTTAGCTCACTACGATACTTGCTGAAAAGGACAATAAAATTGAACTTTCCAACCAGATTCTATAGCATTGCAATGCCTATAGCATGCGAACAGTATCTTTCCTCCAGATCTATGGAAGAAAGTTGGCTCACCACCATATTAGTCGCAAATGTCAATAAAATTGATTTTTCAAGCCAGGTTCTTCGGCATTGCAATGCCAATAGCACGCCAAAGTATCTTTCCGCCTTATTTACGCAAGAAAGATAGCTCACTACGATATTAGTTGAAAATGTCGATAAAATCGAAACTGCCCGGCACATTCCATATCACTGCAATGGCTGTAGTACGCCAAAAGGATCCTTCCACCTTTCTTATGCAAGCAAGTTAGCTCACCACGATATTAGTCGAAAATGACAATAAAAATGCACTTTTCATCCAGATTCTACAGCATTGCAATGGTTATAGCTTGCCAATAAAATAGTTCCACCTTGTTTATGCCAGGAAGCTAGCTCGCCGCGATATTAATCCAAAATGTCAATAAAATTGAAC
>NW_016917430.1:0-1718 GCF_001483705.2 Eufriesea mexicana
TTAAGTTCAGTTAGGTTACGTTTGGTTATGTCACGTTTCCATACATTGCGTTAGGATGGATTTGACATATGTGCTATACACTGCTATTCGGTGTGTGTCTGCGCTCTGCGTTCCTATTCTATTCTCTGCGCGACCCTTGGGAGGCCACAAATGTGTGTCGTCGCACGTTATGTTGAAATATGCTACGATTGGATAAGTTACGTTAGTTTGAGTTAGGTTTGGATTGCTTTGACTTTTCTGCTATAAACTGCGATACTATGCATTTCTACAGCCCTACCGTACTCTAATATGTCCTGATTGACTCCGGTGAGGCCAGCAGCAGAGGCCGAGGCACGTTGGGCTTCGTTATGTTACGCTTGGTTTATTACGATTGGCTAGGTTTGGAGAGGGTAGATCTGACTTTTGTGTTATGGACTGCTATTTGGTGGACTTCTGCGCTATATTGTGCTCTAATGTGCCCCGCTTAGCACTGGGGTGGTCACCAATTGCAGTCATCGCACGTCACGTTTTGTCAGGCTACGTTTGGTTTGGGTAGGTTGTGACAGATTAAGTTGGGATATACTTAACTTTCGTGCTGTACACCGTTTTCCGGTGTATTTTTGTGCTCTACTGTGATCTACTGCATTCTGCTTGCTATGGGGAGGCCAGTGGCAGTGGTCGCTGCGCGTTATGTTGAGATATGCTACGATTGGTTAGGTTAGGTTAGGACAGGATTAGTTATGGCACCTTCGGCCTTTGTGCCATTCACTGCAATGCGGTGGGTTTCTGCGTACTACTCTGCTATAGTACTTTTCGCTTTTCTTCTTGGAGGCCATCATTAGTGGTCTCGTCGTGTTAGGTTGAGTTAGGTTACGTTTGGTATGTTTAGGTTGCGTTAATTTCGGAAAGCGCAACTTTGACTTTCGTGCTATACACTGTTATTAGGTGGATATCTGTGATATACTGTGCTCTACTACATTCTGCTTGGCCATTGGGAGGCCAGGTGCTGTGGTCGCGGCTCGTTGCGTTCACATATTCCACGCTTGGTTAAGATAGGTTATGTCTGGTTAGACTGGGTATCTTCGACTTTTGTGCCTTTCACTGCAATGCGGTGGATTTCTCCGCCCTACTGTGGTCTAGTACAGTCAGCTTGTCTCTGTCGAGGCCAACAATAATGGTCTCGTAATGTTAGGTTGAGTGAGACTGAGTTTGGATGTACCAAGTTTCGCAAGGCTAGGATCTGCTACTTTGTCTTTTGTGCCGTAAGCGATATTCGGTGAGTTTCTGCAACCTAACGTGCTCTAATATGCCCCGCTTGGCTTTGGGGTAGCCGGTGTTAGTGTTCTAGGCACGTTAGGTTGGGAAAGGTTCCGTTTCGTTAGGTTGGGATAGTAAGGCTTGGTTTGGATTTCTTTGAATCTTGTGCTATAAACTGCTATTCGGTGGATTCCTGCACCTTACATTGCTGTAATATAATCTGCTCCAATCTGCGTAGGCGAGCAATAGTGGCCGGGGCACGTTATGTTGAGCCATGTTACGCTTTGTTAGGTCAGGTTAGGTTACGTTCGGTTATTGTAGCTACAGCTTTCGTGCTGTACACTGTTGTTCGGTATATTCCTGTGATATACTGTGCTCTACTACATTCCGTGTGACTCTGGTGTGGCCAGGAGCAGTGGTCGCTGCACGTTGCGTTGAGCTGCGCTACGCTTGGTTAGGTTACGTTAGGTCTGGTTAGGTTA
>NW_016917430.1:9848-10137 GCF_001483705.2 Eufriesea mexicana
TGACGAGACCTCCATTGGTGCCCTTCTCAGAGCCAAGCAGAATATACAAGAGCACGGTAGAGCGCAGAAATCGGCCACATTGCAGTGCCTAGCACAAAATTCTAGAATATCCTGACATTACCTGTTCTAACCTAGCCTTACCAAGCGTAGCCTCACTCAACGTAACATGCCGCGATCACTCCTGCTGCCCCCCCCCAGGGGCATGCAGAAGCTAATAGAGCACAGAGGATCATAGAGACACACAGAATAACGGTGTATAGCACGACAGTCAAAGCTACACTAATCAAAC
>NW_016917431.1:0-212 GCF_001483705.2 Eufriesea mexicana
CTATAGCATTGCGGCGGCTATAGCACGCCAATAGAATCTACCACCCTTAATTATGCAAAAAAGTGCGCTCACCACGATATTCGTCGAAACTGCCAATATAACTGAACTTTCCTTCCAGGTTCTTCAGCTATGCAATGCCTATAGCACGCCAACGGAATATTTCCTCCTTATTTATGTAAGAAAGTTAGCTAACCACAATATTAGCCGGAAAT
>NW_016917431.1:321-932 GCF_001483705.2 Eufriesea mexicana
AATGTCAACAAAATTGAACTGTCCACACAGATTCTATATCATTGCGGTGGCTATAGCACGCCAATTGGACCTTTGCTCCTTATTTATGCATTGAAGATAGCTCACCACGATATTCGTCGAAAATGTCAATAAAATTGTATTTTCCAAACACTTTGGATATCACTGCAATTGCTATAGCACGCCAATAGAATTATCCCTCCTTGTTTATGCAAGAAAGGTGGGTCACTACGAAGTTAGACGAAAATGTCAATAAAATTGAACATTCCAGCCAGATTCTATAGCATAGCGACGGCTATAGCTAGTGATTTGAATCTTTCCTCCTTATATATGCAAGGAAGTTATCTCACCACGATATTAGTCGAAAATGTCAATAAAATTGAACATTCCAGCCAGATTCTATAGCATAGCGACGGCTATAGCTAGTGATTTGAATCTTTCCTCCTTATATATGCAAGGAAGTTATCTCACCACGATATTAGTCGAAAATGTCAATAAAATTGAACATTCCAGCCAGATTCTATAGCATAGCGACGGCTATAGCTAGTGATTTGAATCTTTCCTCCTTATATATGCAAGGAAGTTATCTCACCACGATATTAGTCGAAAATGTC
>NW_016917432.1:0-2087 GCF_001483705.2 Eufriesea mexicana
AGTGCATGGCACAGAAGTCAAAGAAATCCTATCCAAGCCTACCAAGCCTAACCCAACGAAACGCATCATAACTAAATCTTACGTGCCAGGAGTACTATTACTTTCCGCCCCAGAGGCAAGCAGAATATACCAGAGAACAGCAGAGCGCAGAAATCACCGCAGTGCAGTGTATAGCACAAAGGTCAACCATATCCAGTTCAAACTTGATATAACATAGCCTATCCGAACGTAGTGTAACTAAGCATGACGTGGCGTGTCGAATATTTCTGGACGCACCAGGGCCAAGCAGAGCATATTAGAGCACACTAGAGCGCAGAAATCCACCGAAAAGCAGTGAATAGCACTAAACTCGAGGTTATCCTAACCCAGCCTGTCCTAACCTAACCTAACCAAACTTAACGTAATTCGACATAACGTGACGTGACCACTGCTGCTGGCATCCTCGGAGTCGAGCAGAATATAGTAGAGCGCTGTAGACCACAGATGTCCACCGAAAAGCAGTGTACAGCACGAAAATGAAACTCATCCTAACCAAGCATAGCCCAACTGAACCTAACGAGCCGCGACCTCTGTTGCTGGCCTCGCCAGAGTCGATGGGATTATAGTAGTGCAGCGTAGAACGCGGACATCCTCCGTATCTCAGTGCATAGCACAAAAGTCAAAGAAACCCTAACGAAGCCCTCCTAACCTAACCCAACATAACGTAACATAACATAAGCTGAAGTGACGGGATTACTATTACTGGCCGCCACAAAGCTAAGCAGAATATACTTCAGCACAGCAGAGCGTAGAATGCACCGCATTGCAGTGTATAGCACAAAGGTCAAACATATCCTTATCAAACTTGACATAACACAGCCTATCCAAACGCAGTGTAGCAAAGCATGACGTGTCGAGTCCAATATCTCTGGTCACACCCGAGCCAAGCGGAGCATATTAGAGCATACCGGAGCGCAGAGATCAAGGAAAAAGCAGTGTGTAGCACAAAAGTAAATGTAGCCTGCCCTAACATAGCCAAACGTAAAATAACCGAACGTAACCTAACTCAACCTGACATAACGAGACCACTATTGCTGTAGATATTACTAATATTACGGCAGAATGCACTAGAGCACAGTAGAGCACAGAGATCCATCGAATAACAGTGCATAGACAAAAGTCAAAGCTATCCAGGCTTATCCCAGCATAACCTAACACAACCAAACGTAGCTAACCTCAACCTAACACGCAGCAAACACCATCGCTGTCCTCTCCAGGGCCAGGCGATACGTATTAGAGGAGAGTGGGGGGCAGAAATCCAAAGAATTGCAGTGTATAGCAGAAAAATCAAAGCTATCCACACCTTACCCATGCCAACATAAGCTATCCAAACGTAACCTAACCCAACCTAACATGCCGCGGCCACTATTTCTTGCCACCCCGGAGTAAAGGAGAGCGTACTAGAGCACAGTAGACAGGAGAAATTCACAGAGAAGCAGTTTGTAGCACAATAGACGCAGGTGCCAGTTCCTAACCCACCCGATCGTATAACTACCGAACGTAACGAAGCTTAACTTAACGTGCCGCCAGCACTATTGCTGTCCTCCCGAGTGCTAAGCAGTACACACTAGACATCAGTAGAGCGCAGAAATCCACCGGCAGCCGTGTAAAACACAAAAGTCAAAGCCACTATAACCAAACGTAACCTAACCTGACGTGACTAAACGTAACGTAACTCATCCTAAGTCGCACGACCGCCATTGCTGGTCTCCCTGGAGGCGAGCAGAGCATATTAGAGCAACGTAGAACGCTGAAATCCACCGCATTTCAGTGCACAGCGCAAAAGCCATAGACAACCTACCCTAACACAAACAAGCCTAACCAAACCGAACTAGGGTTTCTGGTCTCGCCAGCGCGATGCAGAGCATATTGTAGCAATGTAGAGCGCAGAAGTCCTCCGAAATGCTGCGTATGGCACAAAAGTCAATGCTACCCTCTCCTACCCTGACCAAACGTGACTCAGCCAAACGTAGCATAAATTAACATAACGCGCCGGGGCCTCTATTTCTGGCCTTCGCGTAGTCGAGGAGAGTAGGAGAGCATTGTAG
>NW_016917432.1:5591-5891 GCF_001483705.2 Eufriesea mexicana
TAGCGCAAGAGTCAAAGCAACCGCAACCAAACTTATCATAACCTAATCTAACCGAACGTAACCTAACTCAATCAAATGCGCAGGACCGCTATTGCTGGTCACCCACGAGATCAGCAGATGCAAGTAGAGCAGCGCAGTGCACAGATATCGAACGAATAGCATTGCATAGCACAAAACTCAAAGCCATGCAACGCTCAACATAACAGAACCTAGCGCGCCCAGACCAGGGTTGCTGGTCTCACCAGAGACAAGCAGAGCATATTGGAGCACAGTAGAGCTCAGAAATCCACAGGATGGCGG
>NW_016917433.1:0-542 GCF_001483705.2 Eufriesea mexicana
GACAACATATCTCGGACTTTTGCGCTATACAATGTTATGCGGCCGATTTCTACTATCTACTGTTTTCTAATATGCTCCGCGTGTCCCTGGGGAGGCCATAAATGGTGGTTTGGGCACGTTAGGTTAAACGAGGTTCCGCTTGATTATGTTAGGTAAGTCACGGCTAGGTTAGGATAGCTCTGACTTTTCTGCAATATTTTGCCATTCAATCGACTTCTGCGCTAGACGCACATCCAAAATGTTCTGCTTGGCGATGGGGAGGCAAGCAATGGCGGACTCGTGTCGATTGGTATGGATGGTCTACGTTTGGTTAGGTTAGGATAAGACAGGCTTCCTGTCTTTCTTACATACATACCTTTGTCTTTCGTGCTACACAGTGCTATTTGGAGGCTTTCTGCGCTCTACTGTGCGGCAGTATATTCTGCTTGTCTCTGGGGAGGCCCGCAGTAGCGGTCTCGGCAGGTTAGGTTAAGTAATGGTACGCTTGGTTTCGTTAGCTTTGGCGCCGTTAGCACAGGATAGCTTTGACTTTCGCGCTACAC
>NW_016917434.1:0-1974 GCF_001483705.2 Eufriesea mexicana
TTTACTTTTGTGCTGTACACTGCTATTCGGTTGGTTTCTACGCTTTACTGTGCTCTAGTATGTTCTTCATGGCTCAGGGGAGAGCAGCAATAGCGGTCTCGGCACATTAGTTTGAGTTAGGCTTTGTTGGGTATGTTCTGTTAGTTTGGGTTATGTGTGGCTAGCATTGACTTTTCTGACACACACCGCGGATCTATGGATTTCAGCGTTGTACTCTGCACTAATGTGCTCTGCTTGGCTCTGTGGAGGCCAGCAAGATTTGTCGCGGCACGATAGGTTGAGTTAGGTTACGTTCGGCTATGCTACGGATGGCCATGTTAGGAGAGGATAGATAGTACTTTAGTGCTATGGTCTGATATTAGGTGGAACTCTGCGCCCTACAATGCTCTAATATTATCAGCTTGGCTCAGGGAGCGCCAGCAACAGTGGTCTCGGCACGTTATGTTGTGTCAGGTGACGTTCGGTTATGTTTGGCTAGGATAGGTTTGGTCAGGATAGGATTACCTTCTGTGTTGTGCACTGCTGTTCGGTGGATTTCGGAGCTCTACTGTGATATAATATGTCCTGCTTAGCTCAGGGGAGTGCTACATCTGTGGTCTCGGCACTTTAGCTCGAGTAAGGCTATATTTGGCTTTGTCCTGTTGGTTTGGGTTAGCCATCGGTGGCTTTGACTTTTCTGATGTACACAGCGATTATATGGAGTTCTGAGTTCTACTTTCCGCTAATGTGTTTTGCCTGGCTCTGGGGAGGTCAGCAAATGCGGTCGCGGAACGTTAGGCTTGCTTAGGTTACGTTTGGTCATGTTACGATTGGCTAGGTTGGGAAAGTATAGCTTTGGCTTTAGTGCCGTAGTCTGCCGTTAGGTGGACTCCTGTGCCACACAGTGCTCTAATGCTTTCATCTTGGCTCTGCGAAGGCCTGCAACAGTGGCCTCCGCACGATACGTTGTGTCAGGTGACGTTCGTTTCGATTTGGTCAGGCTGAGTTTTGTTACGGTAGCTTTAACTTTTGTGCTGTATACTGCTATTCGGTGGATTTCTCCACTCTACAGTGCGCTCCTATGACCTGATTGATTCTGGGAGCGGCAGCAATAGCGGCCTCGGCACGTTTGTTTTAGTTAGGCTATGTTCCGTTATGCACCGTTGGTTTGGGTTAGGTTTGAGTAGCTCTGACTTTTCCGATATACACAGGGATTCTATGGATTTCCGCGGCCTACCCACCTCGAGTGTGTTCTCCGTGGCTCCGTGGAGGCCAGCAGTAGTGGCCGCGGCAGGTTAGGTTGAGTGAGTTTACGTTTGGTCACGTTACGATTGGTTAGGTTAGTAGCGGTAGCATTGACCTTAGTGCTAGTGTCTGCTATTAGGTTTATTATGCCTGCTATTAGATTTATATGCCCTACAGTGATATAATGCTTTCAGCTTGGACTGAAAAGGCCAGCAGTAGTGGTCTCTGCACGTTATATTATGTCAGGTTGCGTTCGGTTAGGTTTTGTCAGGGTAAGTTTGTTCAGGATACTTTTAAATTTTGTGCTGTACACCGACAGTCGGGGCACTTCTGCGCTCTACTGCGCTCTAGTATGCCCTGCTTGGCTCTGGGGAGGCCAGCAGTAGTGGTCGCGGCACGATAGGTTGAGTTGTGTTACGTTCGGCTGTGTTACGGTCGGTTAGGTTAGGAGCGGATAATTTTGACTTTAGTGCTGTAGTCGGATGCTCGGCGTATATGTGGTCGCGGCACGATAGGTTGAGTTGTGTTACGTTCGGCTGTGTTACGGTCGGTTAGGTTAGGAGCGGATAATTTTGACTTTAGTGCTGTAGTCGGATGCTCGGCGTATTTTTGTGCCATACAGTGCTCTAGCGCTTTTAGCTTGGCTCTGGGAAGGCCAGCAATAGCGGCCTCTGCACGATACGTTGGGTCAGGTTACGTTTGGTTATGTTGGAGCAGGCTATGCTTGGTCAGGACAGCTGTAACTCCTGT
>NW_016917435.1:0-1471 GCF_001483705.2 Eufriesea mexicana
CACGTTACGTTGAATCCGGTTGCGTTCGGTATGTTTGGGTCAGGCAAAGTTTGGTTAGGGTAGCTTTAACTTTTCTGCTGTACACAGCTTTTCGGAAGACGTCTGCGCTCTACTGTGCTCCAGTATGTCCTGCTTGTCTCTGGGGAGGGCAGCAATAGCGTTCTCGGCAAGTTAGGTTGCGTTAGTCCATGTATGGTTATGTTGAGTTTATTTGGGTTAGGTTTCGGTAGCTTCTCATTTCCTGATTTAGACTGAGATTATATGGATTTGTGCGTTCAACTCTCCAATAATGTGCTCTGCTTGGTTCTGTGGAGTCCAGCATTTGTGATCGCGGCACGTTAGGCTGAGTTAGGTTACGTTTGGTTTTGTTACGTTTTTCTAGCTTTGGGAGGGGTTTGCTTCGTCTTTAGTGCTGTAGTCTGCTATTAGGTGAATTTCTGCGATCCACATTGCTCTGATATTAACAGCTTCGCTCTGTGAAGGCCAGCAAGAGTGGACTCGGCACGTTATGGTGTGTCAGGTTACGTTCGGCTTCGTTGGGTTAGGATAAGTTTATTTTCGATTCCTTTAACCTTTGTGACTATAAATTGCTTTTCGTTGGATTCCTGCGATCCACTTGCATCTAGTATGTCCTGCTTGGCTCACGGAAAGGCAGGAATAACGGCCTCGGCATGTTAGGTTGAGATGTGCTACATTTGATTATGTTCTGTTGGCTTGGGTAGGTATGAATTTTCCGATATACAGTGTGATTCTACGGATTCCTGCGTTCTACTCTCCACTTGTGTTTTCTGCTTGCCTCTGGGGAGGCCAGCAATATTTGCCGCGGCACGTTGTGTTGGGTCAGTATGCGTCCGGTTGGGCTTGGTTGTGCTAAGTTTTGTTAGAATAGCTTCACCTTTTGTGCTGTCCACTGCCATTCGGAAGACTTGTGTGTTGTGCTGTGCTCTAGTAATAAAGTCATCAGCCTGGCTCTGGGGATGCCAGCAGCAGTGCTCTCGGCACGTTGCGTTGATCCACGTTCCGTTCGGTTAGGTTGTGTTAGGCAAAGTTTGGTTGGATATAGCTATAACTCTTGTTCTGTGGCCTGCTCTTCGGAGTTCTTCTGCGATCTACTGCGCTCTAGCATGTCCTGCTTGGCACTGGGAGGTGGAAGCGAAAGCGGTTTCGTCACGTTAGGTTGAGTTAGGTTATGCTTTGTTTCGTTCTGATTGTTTGGGTTAGGCTCCCGTAGCTGTGACACTTCTGATACACACTGCGAATCTATGGATCCCAGCGTTCTGCTCTCCACTAATGTGTATTGCTTGGCTCTGGGGAGGCAGGCAATGGCGCGCCGGGCACGTTGGGTTGGGTTAGGCTACGTTTGGTAAGGATAGTTCTAACTTTTGTGCTGTGCATTCCTACTCGGTGTATTTCTGCGATCTACTTTGCTGTAGTGTGCCCTGCTTGTCTCTGGGAAGTGCAACAATAGCGG
>NW_016917436.1:0-949 GCF_001483705.2 Eufriesea mexicana
GAGTCGCGTTACGTACGATTAGGTTAGTTTAGGCTAAGTTTGGTCAGGATATCATTAAATTTTTTGCTGTAGACTGCTGTTCGGCAGACTTCCGCGCTCCGCTGTGGTCTAGAATATCCAGCTTGACTCTGGAGAGTTCAGCTATAGCGACCTCTGCACGATAGGTTGAGTTATGTTACGTTTGGTTATGTTTCGGTTGGTTAGGTTAGGAGAGGGTAGCTATGACTCCTGTGATATAGTCTGCCATTAGCTGGAATCCTGCGCCCTACATTGTTCTACTGTTTTCAGCTTGGCTCTGGCAAGGTCAGGAGTGCGGTCTCGGCCGGTTATGGTGAGTCAGGTTATGTACGGTTAGGCCGGGACAGGCTAAGTTTGGTCAGTATAGCTTAAACTTTTGTGCTGTACACTGCTACTCGGTGGATTTCTGCGGTCTACTCTGCTCTAGTATGTCCTACTTATTTACTCTGGGAAGGTTAGCGATGGCGGTCTCGGGTCGCCAGTGTAATCCAGTATACGTCTGGCTACGTTACGACACTTTAGGTAACGAGGGGATAGCTTTGTCTCTAATGCCATAGTCTTCCTTTAGGTGGATTACTGCGGGCTACAGTGCTATAATGCTTTCAGCTTAGCTCTCGCAATGCCAGAAATATTGGCCTCGGTTCCGTATGATGACTCAGGTTGCGTTCGGTTATGTTTGGTCGGGGTATAAATAACTTTTGTGCTGTACACTGCTATTCGATGGATTTCTGCGATCTACTGTGTTCTGGTATGCCCTGATTGTCTCTGGGGAGGGAAACAATAGCGATCTTGGCACGTTATATTCAGTCAGGCTATGATTGGTTATGTCGTGTCGGTGTGGGTTAGGTTCAGGTATCTCTGACTCTTCTTAAACATACAGCTATTATATGGATTTCTACGTTCCACTCCACACTAAGGTGTTCCGCTTGAC
>NW_016917437.1:0-507 GCF_001483705.2 Eufriesea mexicana
TGTACACTGCTATTTGGAGGACCTCTGCGCTCTAATGTGTTCTAATATGCCCTGCTTGTCTCTAAGAAGGCCATAAATATTGGTTGCCGCACGTTAGGTTGGGTAATGCTACGTTTGGATAGGTTACGTTATGCCTGGTTTGGATTCGGTGTCCTCAACTTTTGAGCTATACGTTGCTATTCGGTGGTTTTCTACGCCCAACGCTGCTCTGCCCTACTCTGCCTCACGCAGGGGAGGCAGCAATAGTGATCGTGTCACGTTACGTTAAGTTATGTCACGTTTGGCTAAGTTAGGTTAGGCTATGTTTGGTAAGGGAAGCTTTGACTTTCGTTCTGTACCCTCTTATTCGGTGGATATCTGTGATCTACTGTGCTCTACTACATTCTGCTGGGCTATTGGGGGCCAGGAGCAGTGGTCGCGGCGCGACATGTTGGCAATTGCACGTTTGGTTAAGTTAGGTTACGTCAGGTTATGCCAGGATATCTACGGCCTTTGTGCCATTCGCTG
>NW_016917438.1:0-261 GCF_001483705.2 Eufriesea mexicana
GAAGGATGTACGGATTGGTGGATATTTTGATGGATGGGTGTATGGAAGTATGGATGTATGTAAAGATGTAAGTATGGATGGATGGGTGTTTGAATGGGCGGAAGTGTGGATGGATTAAGGTGCGGATGGCCGAATGTGCGGATGAATGGATGTATGGTTTTATATATGTATGGATGGATGGATGGACGGTTGTATCGGATGATGGAAGTACGAATGGACGGGTTTATGGGTGTATTGTGGTGTGGATGTATGGATATAAAC
>NW_016917439.1:0-560 GCF_001483705.2 Eufriesea mexicana
AACCGTAACGTAGCCAGACGGAGCATAACTGAGGCTAACGTACCGCTACCACAATTGCTGGTCGCCTCAGAGTTGAGCGAAGCTTACTATAGGAAAGTAGAGCGCAGAAATCCATAGAACCACAGTGTACAGCACAAAAGTCATATCTCTCCAGACATAACTCTGGCTAACCTAGCATAACCAAAAGCAGACTACCCTAACGTAACGTGCCGCGACTACTCTTGGTGACCTCCTCAGAGGCGAGCAGAAAATAGTGGCGCAATGTCGAGCGCAGGGGTCTACCCGAAGACAGTGTATAGCACGAATGCCAAAGCTACAATCACCGAACATAGTCTAACCTAAGCTAACAGTATGTATCGTAATTCAACCTAACGTGCAGAGACCAATACTGCTGGCATTCTTAGGGCTAAGCAGAATAAAGGAGGGCGCATTGGAGCGCAGATACCGTCCGGACAGCAGTGTATAGCACGAAAGACTGGGTAAACCTGTCCAAGATTAGCCTAACCTGACCCAACCGAAAGTAATCTATCGCAACCTAGCGTGCCGTGGCTACTATTGCC
>NW_016917440.1:0-944 GCF_001483705.2 Eufriesea mexicana
TGGATTGAAGGCGTTTGGCTATCTATTCACCAAGCCATAACAGATTATAGATTTTGAATAGACCTATTCCCTGTCAAGGAGATGGCTGTTCTTGCCATTAGATTGAAGGCGTTAGGCGATCTATTCAACAAGCTATAACAGGTTATAGATTTTGAACAGACCTATCCTCTGCCAAGTAGATTTCTGTACTAGCCATTTGATTGAAGGCATTAGGTGATCTATCCACCAAGCTATAACAGGTTATAGATTTTGAAAGGACCTATTGTCAGGCAAGTAGGTGCCTGTACTTGCCAGTAGATTGAAGGCGTTAGGCGATCTATTCACGAAGCTATAACAGCTTATAGATTTTGAATAGACCTATTGTCTGGCAAGTAGATGGCTGTACTTGCCATTTGTTTGAAAGCGTTAGGCGTTCTATTCACCATGCTATAACAGATTATAGACTTTGAATAGACCTATTCTCTGGCAAGTAGATGAGCATGCCATTGGATTGAAGGAGAAAGGCGATGTATTCGACAAGCTATAACAGATTATAGATCTTGAACAGACCTATTTTCTGGTAAGTAGATCTGTGTACTTGATATTGGATTGAAGGCGGTAGGCCATCTTTTTACCAAGCTGTAGCAGATTATAGATTTTGAATAGACCTATTCTCTGACATGTAGATGGCTGTACTAGCCATTGGATTGAAGGCGTTAGGCGATCTATTCACCAAGCTATAACAGGTTATAGATTATGAATATACCTATTCTCTGGCAAGTAGATGGCTGTACTTGCCATTGGATTGAAGGCGTTAGGCGATCTATTCACCAAGCTATAACAGGTTATAGATTATGAATATACCTATTCTCTGGCAAGTAGATGGCAGCACTTGCCATTGTTTGAAGACGCTAGGCGATCTATTAACCAAGCTATAACAGATTATAGACTTTGAATAGACCTAT
>NW_016917441.1:0-538 GCF_001483705.2 Eufriesea mexicana
AGAACGTAGGAGTCCACCGTGTATCAGTGTATACCACTAGAGTCACATCTATCAGAGGCTAACCAAAACTAACGTAACGTAAACAAGTACAGCCTATACAACATAACGGTACGAGACCACTATTACTGGTATCCCCAGTATCGAGCAGAGTATAGTAGAGCAGCGCAGGGCGTAGAAATCTACCGAATAGCAGTGCCTAGCACAAAAGCCTAAGCTATCCTACCCTTACATAACCAAACGCGGCATAACAAGACGCAATGTGTCTCAGCATAACTTGCCGAGAACACTCCTCCTGGCCTCCCCGTAGCCAAGCAGAATATACTAGAGCTGATTAGACCGTAGAAATCCACCGAATAGCAATGTATGGCACAAGCGACAAAGCCATCTGAATCAAACTTAGCCTACCCTAACCGAACCAAGAGTAACGTAACACAGCAAAACATGCCGCCACCACTATTGCTGAACAGCGCCTAGAGGAGCACCATAGAGCACTGCAGGGCGCAGAAACCCACAGGATATCAGTGTATAGCACAAAAGC
>NW_016917442.1:0-916 GCF_001483705.2 Eufriesea mexicana
TCAATCCAATGGCAAGTACAGCCATCTACTTGCCAGAGAATAGGCCTATTCAAAATATAGAACATGTTATAGATTGGTGTGTAGATCGCCTAACGGCTTCAACCGAATGGCAAGTTCAGCCATCTACTTGCCAGAGAATAAGTCTATTCAAACTCTATAATCTGTTATAGCTTGGTGAGTAGGTCGCCTACCGCCACCAATCCAATCGCAAGTACAGGCATCTACTTGCCAGAAAATAGGTCCATTCAAAATCTATAATCTGTTATTGCTTGGTGAATAAGCCGTCAATCCAATGGCAAGTACAGCCACCTAGTTTCCAGAGAATATGTCTAGTCAGAACGAATAACCTGTAATATCTTGGTGAATAGATCGTCTAACGCCTTCAATCCAATGGCAATTACAGCCACCTGGTTGCCAGGGAATAGGTCTATTCAAAGTCTATAACGTCTAATACCTTGGTGGATAGTTCGTCTAACGCCTCCAATTCAATGGCAAGTACAGCCATCTACTTGCCAGAGAATAGGTCTATTCAAAATCTATAACCTGTTATAGCTTATTCAATAGATCGCGAAACGCCTTCAATACAATGGCAAGTACAGCCATCTACTTGCCAGAGAATAGGTCTATTCAAAATCTATAACCTGTTATAGCTTATTCAATAGATCGCGAAACGCCTTCAATACAATGGCAAGTACAGCCATCTACTTGCCAGAGAATAGGTCTATTCAAAATCTATAACCTGTTATAGCTTATTCAATAGATCGCGAAACGCCTTCAATACAATGGCAAGTACAGCCATCTACTTGCCAGAGAATAGGTCTATTCAAAATCTATAACCTGTTATAGCTTATTCAATAGATCGCGAAACGCCTTCAATACAATGGCAAGTACAGCCATCTACTTGCCAGAGTATAGG
>NW_016917443.1:0-368 GCF_001483705.2 Eufriesea mexicana
CGAAGCCCACTGGGCAACGAAGCGTTGCACGGGTTTCTACAGATTTGAATGTAATTAGAGACTCGAACTGTAGGAGATACGATCGCCGAAACTGGTGCCATCTCACGGATACGTTTGCGTATAAGTCCCGTCGTTTGTATTATGTACAGTCGTGTGAGAAAGGATTCGAATGTTTATCGTTTGGTAGGTTCGACGACTGAAATATATATGGTAAAACGAAATATTGTATTTAGAACGTATGATACCTGACAGTAAAAAGAAAACCCTCGGATTACATAGGTAAAATTAGAAAACAGTTCAACTATATACACAATGTATAGATAATAATACATAATTATTTATATAATTATTTATAGATAATAGAGATA
>NW_016917444.1:0-233 GCF_001483705.2 Eufriesea mexicana
ATCTACTTGCCAGAGAATAGGTCTATTCAAAATCTATAACCTGTTACAGCTTGGTGAACAGAACGTCCAACGTCTTCAATCCAATGGCAAGTACAGCCATCTACTTGCCAGAGAATAGGTCTATTCAAAATCCATGATCTGTTATAGCTAGGCGTATAGATCGCCTACCTCCTTCAATCCAATGGCAATAACAGTAATCTACTTGCCAGAGAATAGGTCTATTGAAAATCTAT
>NW_016917445.1:0-10677 GCF_001483705.2 Eufriesea mexicana
GCAGAAATCCACCGAAAAACAGTGAATGGTCCGAATGTCGAAGCTGCCATGACCGAAACTTGCTCAGGCTAACCTAGCCAAATGTGGACTGACCCAAACAAAAACGCCGAGACCAGTATTGTCGGCCTCCCCGGTGCCAAGCAGAAAATACTACAGCACTGTAGAGCGCGGAAATCCACACAATAGAAGTGAGGAGCACAAAAGTCAAAGCTATCCCATCCTAACCAAACCAAACCAAACCTAACCATGCGCAACCTAACTATACCTAATGTGACTAGACCGCTATTGCTAGCATCCCCAAAGAGAAGAAGGACATACAAGAGCACAGTAGAGCGTAGGAATCCACGGAATTGCAGTGTATAACATAAGCGTCATTGTCACCTTAACCAAACATAACATATACAAAACCAAACGTAACCGAACTCCACCGAACGAGCCGCGACCGCTATTGTTGCCCTCCTCAGGGCGAAGCAGATCATATTAGAGCACAGCACAGCGCACACGTCAAACTTATACCAGCGTACAACATGAAAGTCAGAGCTAACAAATCCGATCCTGACCAAACGTAACGTAAGCGTTCGTAACGGAACACTACCTGTCGCGGCACGAACGCAACTGCCGGGCGCACGTGAGCAAAGCACAGATTAGCGGAGCAATGTGAACCGCTGGAATCCACAGTATAGCAGTGTATAGTACAAAAGTCACAGCTATCCTGACCAAACCTGACAAAACGTGACACAATCAAGCGTAACACAACTAAGCCTAACGAGCCGAAAGCACTGCTCCTGCCGTCCACAGGGACAAGCTGACTGCGATAGCATACAGGAGAGCGCCGAAGTCCATAGAATTGCAGTGTGTAGAACAAAAGACGCAGCAATCATAGCCTAACACAACGTAACTTAGCCAAACAAAATCTAATATAACAAAAGCAAACGTGCTGCGGCCACTATTGCTGGAATCCGGAGAGTCCAGCATGGTACAGCAGAGAAACGTAGAGTACAGAAATGCACCGAATAGCAGTGTATAGCGCAAAGGTCAAAGACATCCGGGCCAAATATAGCCTAACCTAACCAAAAAATCGTAACCTGTCTCAACCAAACCTGCTACTACCGCACATGATGGTCTGCACAGAGGCAAGCAGATAAATGTCGAGCAATGAAGTTCGCAGGTATCGGACGAACAGCAGTGTATAGCAGAAAAGTCAAAGCTACCCTAACAAAACCGGTCCCAGCCAAGCCAAGCGTAGCGTAACTCCACCAAGCGTGCCGGGACCACCGTGGCTGGCCTTCCCAGAGCCAAGCAGAACACTCTAGAGCACAGTAGAGCGCAGAAATCCAACGAATAGCAGTGTATACCTCGATAGTCAAGGCAATACGAAGCTAACCCAAACTGACGTAGCCTAGCCAAACGTTTGCAAACTCAACCTGTCGTGCCGAAACCACGTTTTTGTCTTTCCCGCATCCAAGCTGAACACATTAGAGCACAGTAGGGCGCAGAAATCCTCCTAATAGAAGACAATATCACTAAAGGCGTAGCTAACATCTCCTAACCTAGGGAATAGTAACGTTACCGAGCGTACCATTGCTTACCCTGAAGATCCTCGATCACCATCTCTGGCCTCCTCAGGGACAGGCAGGACATACTAGAGGACAGTGGAGCGTAGAAATCCAGCGAACAGCTGTGTACAGCACAAAAGTTAGTGATATCCTGACCAAGCTTAGCCTAAACCAACATAACCGTAGGTAACCTGACACAAGATAACCCGCCGAGACCATGCGTACCATTGCTCACCCTGAAGATCCGCGATCACCATCTCTGGCCTCCTCAGGGACAGGCAGGACATACTAGAGGACAGTGGAGTGTAGAAATCCAGCGAACAGCAGTGTACAGCACAAAAGTTAGTGATATCCTGACCAAGCTTAGCCTAAACCAACATAACCGTAGGTAACCTGACACAAGATAACCCGCCGAGACCACTATTGCAGGCATATAGAAAGGCCAATTGGAAATATTGAAACACTGTAGGGAGCAGAAATTCACCTGATAGCATACTGCAGCACTAAAGTCAAAGCCATCCTCTCCTAACCAAACCGACCGCTTGACCAAGCGTAACCTAACTCAGCCTAGCGTGCCGCGACCAATATTGCTGCCCTCCACAGAGCCAAGCAGAACGCATTAGCGGAGAGTAAAACGCATGAATGCATGGTATTGCAGTGTAGATCAGAAGAGTCAAAGCTACACAAATCTTACCCAAACAAACAAAGCATAGCCAAACATAACATAATTCAACCAAACATGCCGAGACCCCTATTGCTGCCATCCCCAGGGCCAATCAGGACATACTAGAGCACAGAAATCCACCGAAAAGCGGCGTACAACACAAGAGTTAAAGCTGCCAAGACCAAACGTAGCCTGTCCCAACACAACCGAACGCAACTTGACTCAACTCAACGTGCTGGGGCCACTGTTGCTGGAACTCCCCGAGTCAAGCTGAAAGCATTAATGCACTGTGTGGCGCAGAAATCCTCTTAGTGACGGACTACAGCACTAAAGTCAAGGATATACACTCCTAACCTAATCAATCGGTACATAAACAAACGAAACGTGACCCTACCTAACTTTCGGCGACCACTATTTCCGGCCTCCCCAGAGCCAAGCAGAACACATTTGTGGAGAGTAGAGCGCAGGAATCCCTAGAATCGCAGTATATATCAGAAAAGTCTAAGCTACCCGAACCTAACGCAAGCCTGCAGGACATAGCCAAACATAGCATAACTAAACCTGACGTGCCGACACAGCTATTGCTGCACTCCCCGCAGCCACGGAGGACTTACAAGAGCAGACTGGAGCGCTGGAATCCACCCACTAGCAGTGCACAGCACAAAAGCGACAACTATCCTCACCAAAAGTTGCCTAATCCAACCTAACTGAGCGTAACATGACTCAACATAACGTGCGGAGATACTATTCCTGTCTTTCCCAGAGCCAGGCTGTAAATATTGGAACACTGTAGGGCGCAGGAACGGACCTAATGGCAGACTATATCTCTGAAGTCGAAGCTACCCTCTCCTAACCAATCCAATCGTGACATAACCGAACGTAACCTAACTAAACCTATCGTGCCGCGAGCAACGTCGCTGGCCTCCTCAGAGCCAAGCAGAACACGTTCTTGGAGAGTAGAACGCAGAAATCCATATAATCGCAGTTTACATCAAAGAAATCAAAGCTATTCAAACCTGACCCAATCCAACGGAGCATATCCAAACATTGCATAACTAAACCTATTGTGCCGAGACTGCTATTGCAGCCATCCCCAGAGCCTAGAATGATATAGTAGAGCACTGTAGTGCGCAGAAGTCCACCGAACAGCAGTGTGCTGCACAAAAGCTGGAGATATCCTCCCCATACATAGAATTACCCACCATAACCTTACGTAACCTGACCCAACATAACGTGCCAAGGCCACTGTTGCTGGCATTCCCAGAGCCAAGCTGAATATGTTGGAGCACGGTAGGGCGCAGAAATTCTCCTACTGGCAGATTATGGCACTGATGTCAAAGCAACACTCTCCTAACCTAGCCAATCCTAACATAACCAACTGTAACATAACTGACCATAACGTGCAGCGACCGCTATTGCTGGCCTCCCATAGCCAAATAGAACACATTAGTGGAGAGTAGAACGCAGAAATCCATAGAATAGCAGTGTATATCAGAAAAGGGAAAGCTAAACAATCCTAACTCAAGCCAACAGGACATACCCAAACATAGCCTATCGCAACCTGACGTGCCGAGACAGCTGTTGCTGCCCTCCCTAGAGACAAGCAGGAAAGACTAGAGGACAGTAGAGCGCAGAAATCCATCGATTAGCGACGTACTGCGCAGTAGTTAGGGCTACCCTAATCAAATTTAGCCAAACCCATCCCAACCGACCGCAACCTGCCTCATCATGACGTGGCGAGACCACTATTGCTGGCATTAACAGAGCCAAATTGAAAATATTGGAGCACGGTAGGGCGCGGAAACCCTCCTAATAGCTGACTATAGCACTAAAGTCGAAGCTAACCCCGCCTAACCTAACCAACCCAAAAACAAATGATCGTAACCTAGCGCAACCTGACGTGCCGCGACCGCCATTGCTGGCCTTGCAGAGACAAGCTCACAATATTAGAGCACGGTATGGCGCAAAAATCCACCTCATATCATGCTATAGCACTAACGTCAAAGCTATCATCTCCTACCCATACCTATCATAACCTATCCGAACGTAACCTAACACTACCTAACGTCCTGCGACCATTATTATTTGCCTCCTCAGAGCCAAGCAGAACACGCTACTGGAGAGTAGAATGCAGATGTCCGTAGAATAGCGGTGTACATCTTAAAGGACAAAGCTACGAAGACATGACCCAAACCAACGGAACATAACCGAACATAGCATAACTAAACCTAATATGCCGAGACCGCTATTGCTGCCATTCCCAGAGCCAAGCAAGGCATACAAGACACCGTAGAGCGCAGAGATCCAACGAATAGCAAGGCACAGCACAAACCTAGAGCTGCTGACCTTACCAAACGTAGCCTAACACAAAGTCACCGTACGCAGCATGACTCATCATAACGTGTACTAGCACGGCCCTTCCTAACCTATAGGAGCGTAGTGCAGCTGAACACAACGTGACGAGGCCAATAATGCTGGCCTCCCAAGAGTGAAGCAGAGCATTTTACGGCACAATAGAGGGCGGAAATCTACCGTATAGCAGCGAGTAGCACAAAAGTCGAAGTAGCATATCCTTACTAAGCCAAACATAACATACATAAACCTAGCACAACTCAACCTAACATGACGAAACCACTATTGCTAGCCTCGACAAAGACAAGCAGAACGTACTAGAGCACAGTAGTGCGCAGAAATCCACCGCGTTGAAGTGAATTGCGTAAAAGCCGTAGATACCCTAACATAACATGACATATCCTAGCCAAGCAAAACGAAACATACCTCGAATGACGTTCCGCGACCTCTGCTGCTGGTCTCTCCAAAGCCAAGCAGGTTGTAGTAGAGCTCATTGGATCACAGAAATCCACGGAATAGCTGTGTAAATCACAAAAGTCGGAGTAGCATATCCTATCCTTGCCAAACGTAGCACATGCAAACGGAGCCCATCTGAACCTAACACAACGTGACCGCTACTGCTGGCATCCCCAGCGCCAAGCAGAACATACTGCAGCACAGCGGAACGCAAAAGTCCGCCGCATTGATGTTTATAACGCAAGAGACAAACATACCCTGACCTAAGCTCGCCAAACCTAACCTACCTAAACGTAGTGAAACACCACAGAACATGACGAGAGCAATTTTGGATGACTTCCCAGAGAAAAGCAGGGATTATTAAATATGATTAGATAGTAGAAATCCACCGAGTAGCAGTGTATACCACACAAGACAAGGCTATCATGTCCTAACCTAAACAAACGAAACATAGGCACACGTAACCTGTCTGAACCATACACGACGAGACCGCTATTGCTGGCCTGCACAGATCCAAGCAGCATCAACTAGAGCACTATAGAGCGCAGGAATCCATAGCAGTGCAGTGCATAGAACAAATGTGAAACGTGCCCTAACCTAACGTGTACGTAACGTAACATACCCAGACGTAGAGTAACTCAACTTAGCGTCTCCAGGCAAATATTGTTTACCTCCCCATAGTCAAGCAGGATATGTTAGAGCGCAGTAGGAAGCAGACATCCACTGAATAACAGTGTATAGCACAAAAGTCAAGGCTATCGTGTCATAACCTTGCCAAACGTAACATAAGCGTACGTAACATTGCTAAGCTCAACGCGCCGAGACCACTAATGCTGGCCTCCTCAGAGCCATGCAGAATATGCCAGAGCACAGTAGAGCGCAGAGATCGACCGCATTGCACTGTATAGCACAAAAGTCAAAGCGGACGTATCCTAACATAGCCAAACGTAACACAACCGAACGTAACCTAACTAAACGTAACGTCCGGCGACCACCATTTCTGGCCTCCACAAAGCAAAGCAGATAATACTAGAGCGCAGCAAAGCACAGAAATTACCCGCATTGCAGTGCAAAGCATAAAAGTGGAAGATACCCTAACCTAACCTGAAATAACCTAAGCCATCCAAAGTAGTGTAACACAAAATAACGTGATGAGGCATATATTGCTGGCAAATATATGGAGCCACTCAGAGCATATTAGAGCACATTATAGAGCAGAAATCCACCGAATACCAGTGATAGTTACAAAAGACAAAGTAGCCTAACCTATCCCAGCCGAACATTATGTAACTAAGATAACCTGACGACACCACAATTGCTGGCCTCCACAGAGAGAAGCAGAATGTACTAGAGCACAGTCGAGCGCAAAGATACACCGCTAAGCAGTGAACAGCATAATGGTCGAAGGTACCCTAACCTAACCTGACCTAACCAAACAGAAGGAGTCGTAGCTTAAATCAACATAACGTGTCGCGACCACTGCCTCCGCCCTCCCCAGGACCAAGCAGGTTATATTAGAGCACAGCAAACCACACAAACCCACTATATAGCAGTACATGGCACGAAAGCCAAAGCTATCCTAACCAAACTTAACATAACCTAACCTACACAAGCGTAACCTAACACAGCCTAACTTGCCACGAGCACAGCTGCTCGTCTCCGCAGTGTCGAGCAGATGGTAGTAGAGCAATGTGAAGCGTAGAAGTAGACCGAATAGCAGTGTACAGCGCAAACGCTAAAGAAATACTAACCAAGCCTTCCGGTCCCAACCTAACGAAACGAAACGTATCTCAGCATATCGTACCGAGACCACGATTACTGGCAACCAAAGGGTCAAACTGGACATATTAGAGCACAGTAGAGGGCAAAAACCCACCGAATCGCAGTGTATGGCGTAAAAGTCTAATATAATCTATCCTAGCTTGATCAAACGTAACAAAAGTGAACTAAGCGTAACACTACATAACGTGCCGCGACCACTTATGCTGGCATCCGCGGAGACAAGCAGAATATAGTAGAACACTGTATGTCACAGAAGTCCACCCAAAAGCGGTGTACAGCGCGAAAGGCAAAGTAGCATATCCTAACCAAGCCAAACGTAACATACCCAAACGAAGTCTAACTCACACTAACATGACGAGACCACTACATGTGGCACCCCCAGAGTCAAGCCGAATACACCAGAGTATAGTTGAGTGCGGAAACCTGCGGATAGCAGTGTATAGCACATATGTCTTAGCTATCGCAACATAACCTCACCAAACGTAAGAAATCCAAACGTAGCATAGCTCAACCTAACGAGCCGAGGCCACTACTGCCGATCCCCCCAGGTCCAAGCAGAACATACCAGAGCACATCAGGGCGCAGAAATCCACGTCATTGCAGTGTATAGCACAAAAGTCAAGTACAATCTGTCCTGACCTGACCTTACCTAACCTACACAAACGCAGAGTAACTAAATATGACGTGACGCGACCAATACTGCTGGCCTCTCCAGCGCCAAGCAGAGCATATTAGAGCACATTAGTGCGCAGAAACCCACCGAATAGCGGTGTACAGCACAAAAGACGAAGTAGCCTCTCCTAACCTAGCCAAACGTAATAAAATCGAACGCACCCTATCTCAACCTGACATGACAAGACTTCTTTTCATGGCCACCCCAGAGCGAAGCAGAATACACTAGGGCACAGCAGAGCGCAGAAATCCACCCCTTTGCGGTGTATAGCACAAAGGTCAAACATATCCTGAGCTAGCTTTGCCTAACCCAACCTATCCAAACGTTGTGTAACACAACATAACGTGACGAGACCAATATTGCTGGCCTCCAGAGGAACAAGAAGAAAATACTAGAACACAGTACAGCGCAGAAGCCCTTCGAATAGCATTCTGTAGCACAAAATTCGAACACATTCTGTCCTAACCGAACATACTGTAGCATAACCGTAAGTAACCTAACCCATCCTATCGCGCCATGCCTACTACTACTTGCCTCCCCAATGCCAACAAGAATGCGTTTGAGCACAGTAGAAGGCAGAAATCCGCCGCATTGGGGCATATAGCATAACGGTCAAAGATATCCTGACCTAACCTGACAAAACCTGACCAAACTAAACGTAGCATGAACCAAATGACGTGCGGCGAACGCAGCTGCTGGCCTCCCCATAGCCAAGCAGAATAATGTAGCGCGCAGCAGATCGCGGAAGTCCACATGATAACTATGTACAGCACGAAAGTCAAAGCCAACACACCAAACTCAGCATAACCTAACATAGCTAAACGAAACCTCAATAACCCTTACATGTCGTGACCGATATTGCTGGCCTCCAGGGATCCAAGAAGAACATACCTGTCCACAGTATAGCGCAGAAGCCCTCCGCATAGCAGTGTGTAGCACAAAATTCAAATACATCCAATCCCAACCACACCACCCGTAACACATCCCAACGTAACATAACTGATCATAACGTGCAGCAAACACTCCTTCTGGCGCCCTCAGAGCCAAGCAGAACATATTATAGGAGTGTAGATCACAGAGATCTATAGGTACGCAGCATAGGGCAGAAAAGTCAAAGCTGACCAATCCTGACCCAAGGGAACGTAACCAAACATAGTTTAGCCTAACGAATCATAACGTTCCGTGGCACAGTTGCTGGACTCCACAGGGCAAAGCAGAAAATGGGAGAACCCAATAGGTCCCAGAAATCCACCGAACAACAGTGTATAGCACAAAAGTCGAAGCTATCCCATCTTACACTAGCCAAACGTAACACGGACGCACATAGCATAACCCAAGCTAACGTGCCGACAACACAATTGCTGGCGCACCAGAGCCAAGCAGAGTATTCTAGAGCACAGTAGAGCGCAGAATTCCTCCGCAATGCTGTGCATAGCTCCAAAGTCAACGATACCCAGACATTACCTGACCAAAACTAACCAAACCAAACGTAGCATAACTCAAAATAACGTGCTAGCACCACCTTTGCCTGCCCCCCGGGGCCAAGCAGACCATACTAGAGCCATTTAGAGCGTAGGAGTCCACCGAGTAGCAGTATATCACAAAAGCTAAAGCTATCGCATCCCAACATAATAAAGCGTAACGTAACCAGACGTAACCAGACGCACCAAACGTGACGAGACCACTGTTGCTGGTCTCCCGAGAGCCAAGCAGAACATACTAGAGCGCAGCAGAGCGCAGAAATCCATCGCATTGCCGTGTACAGCAGAAAAGTCAAGCATGCCCTTATCAAATTTGACCAAACCTAACTAATTCATACGTAGTGTAACTCAGCATAACGTGACGAGACCAATATTGCTGACCTTCCCAGAGCCAAGCTGAAAACACTAGAGCAATGTAGGGCGCAGAAAGCCAGCCAATAGCGGACTATAGCGCTAAAGTCAAAGCCATCCTCTCCTAACCAGGCCAATCGTAAAATAACCAAACGTAACCTAACAAAACCTAACGTGCCGCACCCGAAATTGATGTCCTCCGCAGGGCCAAGCAGAACACGTTAGAGATGTGTAGAACGCAGAAGTCCATGGAATCGCTGTGTACATCAGAAAAGTCAAAGCTACCCAAAGCTAACCAAACCAACAGGACATAATGAAACGTAGAATAACGTAACACAACGTGCCGGAGACCGCTATTTCTGCGCACCCGAGAGTGCAGCAGGGCGTACTAGAACACTGTAGATCGCAGAAATCCTCGGAATAGATGTGTGCAGCACCAAAGTTGCAGATATTCTAACCGAACATAGCATAACCCAAACTAATCGGACGTAACCTGATAAAACATAATGTGCCGAGACGACTATTGCCGGCCATCCAAGAGACAAGCACAGCTGAGCATATTGAAGCACTGATGGGCGCAGGTATCCGCCTAATAGCAAGCTATTGCCCCAAAGCCAAAGCTATCCTAGCATAACCGAGAATAATGTAACTCAACCTAACATGCCGTGACCGCTATTGTTGACCTCCCAACAGCAGTGCAGAGAGCACTAGTGGAGAGTATAAGGCAGAAATCCATAGAATCGCAGTGTATATCAGAATCGTCAAAGCGTCCCAGGCCTAACCCGATGTGAGAGAACATAGCCAAACATAGAATACCTCAGCCTAACGTGCCGAGACCGCTATTGCTGCCCTACCGAGAGCCAAGCAGGTCATACTAGAGTACTGTAGAGCACAGTAATCCATCGAATAGCAGTCTGCAGCACAAAAGTTAAAGCTGTCCTTTCCAAACATTGCGTAAACCAGCCTAACCGAAAGTAATCTGACCCAACACAACGAGCCGATAACACAACTTCTGTCCTTCACATAGCCAAGCTGAAGACACTGCAATACTGTGGAACTCAGAAGCCCTCATAATAGCAGAATATATATAAGTAATGTCAAAGCTGCACTCTCCAAACCTACCCAATTGTAACATAACCAAGCGTAACCAACCTCAACCTAACGCGCCACGACCACTACTGCTGGTCTCCACAGATTGGAGCAGAGCACATTAGTGGAGTGTAGAACGCAGGTACCCATAGAACCGCAGTGTATATCAGAAAGGTCGAAACTACCCAAGCATAGACCAAACCGACGGAACATTGCCAAACATAGTCTGACACAACAGAGGCAAGCAGGACATTCTAGAGCACAGTAGAGCGC
>NW_016917445.1:15528-16877 GCF_001483705.2 Eufriesea mexicana
ATCAGCGCGTTATATTGTGTCAGGCTACGTATTGTTGGGTTGGGTTAGGCCAGGTTGTGTTAGAGTATCTTTGCAATTTGTGCTTTAGACTGCAGTGCGGCGCATTTCTGCGCTCTAGTGCGCTCTGGTGTATTCTGGTTGGATCTGTGGAGGTCAGCTATAGTGGTGTAGGCACGTTGGATTGGGTTATGCTACGTTTGGTTATGATATGCTTGGTTTGGTTAGGCTACGATGACTTTGACTTTTGTGCTCTAAACTACCCTTCGGTGGATTTCTGCGCTCTACTGTCATCTAATATGCTCTGCTTTGCTCTGGGGAGGCCAGAATTAGTAGCCGCGGCTCGTCAGGTTGAGAAAGGTTACGTTTGGATAGGTTAGGTTTGTTGGAGCTGGGATAGGATATCTTTGACTCCTGTCCTTTACACTGTAATGCGGTAGACTTCTGCGCTTTATTGTGCTCTAGTGTGCTCTGCTTGGCTCTGGGCTAACCAGTAATAGTGGTCTCGGCGCAGTAGGTTGGGGTATGATACGTTTGGCTATGTTATCTTAGCCTTTGTTAGGTTCGGATAGCTTCGACTTTTCTGCTATACACTGCGATTCTCTGAATTCCTGCGCTCCACTCTCCTCTAATATGCTCTGCTTGAATCTGCGGTGGCAAGCAATTCCGGTCGCGGCTGGTTAGGTTGAATAAGGTTGTGTATGGTTAGGCTCGGTGAGGTTGGGTTAGGTTAGGATATCTTTGACTATTTTGCTCAACACAAATATCCTATAGGCTCCTGGAATCTACTGCGCAATTTCGTGTTACGCTAAACGAATCCATGGAATCGCACCGTATATCTTGAAAGTCAAAGTTATCCAAGCCTAACCCATACCAGGAGAACATAGCCAAACATAGCCTGTCTCAACCTAGCGTGCCGAGACCGCTGTTCTTGGCCTCCTCGGACCTAAGCAGAGAATGTTAGTGGAGAGTAGAACGCAGGAATCCATGGAATCGCACATACCATACTCTGCCCGACCCTGGGGTGGGCTTTAACAGTGGTCTCTTCACGTTAGTTTGATTTAGGCTACGGTTGGTTAGGTTAGGTAAGGTTAGGTTAGGTTAGGTTAGGCTAGGTTAGGTTAGGTTAGGTTAGGTTAGGTTAAGGTATATATGATTTACGTGCTTTACACTGCTGTGCGGCGGATTTCTAAGCTCTAGTGTGCTCTGGTGTATTCTGATTTGATCTGTGGAAGTCAGCAGTAGTGCTCTAGGCACGTTAGGTTGTGTTAGGTTACGGCCGGTTTCGCTATGCATGACTTGGATAGGCTAGTATAACTCTGACTTTTGTGTTATACACTGGTATTCGGAGG
>NW_016917446.1:0-1807 GCF_001483705.2 Eufriesea mexicana
CTGCAGAACTGTTATGATGGCTGCACACAATACTGCTATGTTAATTGCTAATATCTCGAGCTACAGCAGATCAGTTGTTGTCATTCTAGAACTGCTGTAGGATATATACTGTCACTCAAAAGGTTAAATCATGGACTATAGAGCTCCGTAGATTAATGTAGTGAGTACCGTACCGTCAGTAGTAAACATCTGTGGCCGTCACCTCCACTATGCATTGGTTATTCTAGAATTGCCGTTAAAATTAAGTTGTAGGTGAACAAACTGCTCCTACAGGTAAAGTACTGTGAAAATGGCTGTACTCGGTACTGCTCCGTCCATTGTTAACGTCTCCAAAGATAATTGGTCAGTCCTTCGTTATTCTAGAATTGCAATAGAATTACGTCAGCACTGAACAATTTAATCCAACGGCTAGTGTGGTCTACTGGTGGGTGATCAAACTACCGTTCCGGAAAATGTGAAGACTTCTATCCACAACTGATATGTACCCTGATTATTCTACGACAACTGCGGAATTTATTTCATCAGTGAACTGAGTATTCCAGCGGCTGCAGGACTGTGATGATGGCTGTACTCGGTACAGTTTCGTAAATTCCTAATACCTCGAGCGATAATGGTCCAGTGCTTTGTCAATCTATAATTGCAATAGAATATAGATCGTATCTGAACAGATTAATCAAACGGTTGCAGTACTCTATTGGTGGATGCACCAACTACCGTACTGGGAATTGTAAATCTCTCTAGCCATATCGGATGTATGAATTATTAATTCTAGAGGTGCTGTCGAATTTAAAGCGTCACTGACCACATTATTCCAATGGACACAGAAATATGATGATGGCTGTATGTAGTACTGAGTTGTCAGTTATTAATGCCTGGAGCTACAACAGATCTGTCATTTATGAGTAAAGATTTCCTATTCAACTCATATCATCATTGAGCAGATCATTCCAAAGGATACAGTGATCTGTTGGTAGACGTTCCGAGAACCCTACTGTCAACTGCAAATGCCTCTAGATGTAGCCGTCATCAGCATTAACTACCGTAAACCTGCTTCTGAATTTAAACCACCACTGAACAGTTTAATCAAGCGACTGCAGTAACTTAACGGCGGATGCCGGATATCGTACTGGGAATTGCAAATGTCTGCAGCAATAGCTGATGTATGCATAGATTATTCTACGACTACTGTGGAATTTAAAGCATCAGCGAGGAGAAAAATCCAACGGCTGCATTACTGTTACGATGCCTGCACTCAGTACCGCTATGTGGCATCTTGATTTCTCGATCTATAACGGAGCTGTGTTTTGCCCGTCTAGAAAAGCTATATAAACTTAATCAGCATTAGACGGGTTAACCCAACGGCTACAGTGCTCTGTTGGTGTATGCGCTGTGAACCGTACTGTCATTCGTAAATATCTCTAGCCATAACCATACTATATGTTGATTGCTCTAGAATTGCTGCTACACATATTGTATCAGTGATGAAATTACTCAAGCGGACTTAGTACCGTGATGGTGGCTGCACTCAGTACTGTTCCTTCAATTGTTAATATCACGAGTTATAACAGACCAGCCTTTTATCATTCTAGAATTGCCATTGTAACTAAGTGTTCAGTGAACAATTTAATCCAAAGGTTACTCTACACTCTTGGTGGCTGTACCAGCTAGCGTACTGTGAATTGTTAATAGCTCTAGCCGTATCAGATGCATACAATTGTTAATCCAGAGCAACTGTGAAATTTAAGTCGCCACTGGACAGGTTAATACTACGGCTACCGTGCTGCACAGGTGGATATCAAAGTATAGG
>NW_016917446.1:4152-5111 GCF_001483705.2 Eufriesea mexicana
ACTGTGAATTGTTGATGTCTCTAGCCATAACTGATGTATACATTGATTATCCTAGGTCTTCTGTGGAACTAACGCCATCAGTGAACAAACTATTCCAACTGCTACAGTAGTGTGATTGTGACTGCACTCAGTACTGCGTTGTCAATTGTTCATACCTCGAGGGATGGTGGATCTGTATTTTTTCATTCTAGAATTGCTGTGGAATATAAATCATCAGCGAACAGATTAATCCAACAGCTACAGTGCTCTGATGGTATATGTAATACGAACCGCACCGTCAATTTTAAGTACCTCTAGACATAACCGTACTATTCATTGATATTTCTAAGTTTGGTGTGGAATGTATGTCATCAATGGAGATATCATTCTAACTGCTGCAATACTGAAACGTTGGCTGCACTCAGTACCTTTGGTTCAATAGTTAATCTCTCGAGGGCCCATGGATACGTCCTTCGACATTCTAGAATTACTATGAAACTTAGATCAACGTTGAACAGATTAATACACAGGCACGAGTGCTATGATGGTGCATGTAATAAGTTCCATAATATCAGATCCAAATGTCTCTAGCCATAAATGTACTGCACATTTATTATTATAAAGTTGCAGTAGGACTTAAATCATCCGTGAACAAATTAATCCAACGCCTACGTTACCGTGGTGACAGCTGCACTCAGTCCTGCTATGTCAGATGATAATGCCTTGCGATGTAATTGATGTGTAGCTTGTCATTCTGGAGCTGCTGCAGAATGAAATTCTTCGTTGAACACATTAATCCATTGGCTGCAGTGCTCTGATGGAGGATGTACCAGGTACAGAGCTGCAAACTGTTAATATCTCTAACCTTAACTGATCCAACGATTGATTACTGAAGAATTGCTGTAGAACTAACGCCGTCAGTGAACTGTGCAATCCAACGGCTACCCTGCTCTGCCTAATGGATGTACTAATTACCGTAC